>NW_019416657.1:215883-315762 GCF_000390285.2 Anoplophora glabripennis
ATATATTGCTTTTTTTTAGGCTTTAGGTTGAATATTTTTTTATTTATTTCTTTATTGCACATTTGTATTCATATAAGTTTTGCTACTTTCGATTATTTTTACAAAACTCGCTAAATACAATCTCTAATTAAAATTTACCAGATTACATTATCTACGATCCATGATAAATTGAGATACAAAATATTTGTAGAGGATAAATTAATGCACAGTGCATGCAGGGCACAGAAATGAAGATTAGCTAACATCCTCATGGATCAGTGCGTTTTAGTGGTATATTTACAGATTAGTCATAAAGTTGGGAAATCCCGTGGTTGGAGATACTGGTGGCCAAAATAAGTGCCAATTTTTTTTTGTTCATACTCTGACAGTTTCAAAATTATTGAGAAATTTCAAAATAAAATTCAGACATTGAAAGCCATGTATCTTTGAAACCAGCGACATTTGCATGAGGCATATTTGACTCAGGCGACTTATTTTGGCCACCAGTAGTTCCAGCTTCAAGATTTCCTAACCTTTCGCAGACACCCCGTATAAAATGGTGCTGAAATTAAATCATTGTATATCAGTTTTATTTTGTATTACTGGCTTATTTTCAGTGTAGACCTCTTTATTAATAGGATAAAAAGTGAATGTATTTCGGAGACTAATAAAGCTTGGTTTATGCAATTCCGGGAGCCTCTGAGAAATTCACGATCAGGAAACTTTCTGGAATTCTAAATGTTTTAAGGGTTTCATAGGATTGTGAATTCGAAAGACCCGATTCCGATGTTTACATGGATACCCATGTTTTTCTTGATCGAAAAATTGAAGGAATTGTGATTCAACATTTTTCATACACTACCGAAAAAATAAAAAAATCAAGCAAATTTTAATGAATTTTTTAGTGATTTTTCGAAAGACTGTACTCCGTAAAATATAGTCGTATCGAGATAAACAAAAAAGCGTTGTGAAACTTTAAGTTTCTAGTTTCCAAGAAATGTGGACAAAAATTTTTTTAGCTACGGTTATCGAGCAATCAAAAGAAATAGGTACTTCGAGAAAAAAAATAAATTTTTTTTTTATAACACTAGGAAAATTTTTTCGAACTCAATTAATACAAAGTTCAGTTAGTTTATTTATTCAGCTTCAATTTGATTTTTGAATTCCCCGTGCGACTATTGGTTGCCGAGATATCGATGTCTGAATGAAAAATAATATTCTTGTCTTTAATCATCGATATCTCTGCAAGAAATTATTGCACAGTAAATTCAAGGGCGGTTTTTAAAACTTGATTAAATTATCTACAAGAGCCTAGTATGGCTTTCGAAGTTTTTTTTTTTTAATTTTTCACATTAACTTGGAAAAAAGTGCAAAATTAATTACTTTTTACAGTTTTTTTAGAAAATCTAGCTGAAAATACTAATGTTGAGAGAAAAAGTTATCAATATGAGCTAGATATGTGCTGACACTTATTAAACCACTATCTTTCAATCCATCTTCAAACATCAACCTAGAATTTAACATGTAGACGAGGGTGGTGACGTATCGCTGGCCATAAACTATCGATAATATAGTTAACATCTACTGATCCTGGAAACAATTGTCTCTAGTTTATGTTTCTAGGATTTTTTATTTTATGTTAATCAACAAATTTGTCATTAAATTAAATTTTTAACTCTTACCAATCCTTTCAAAGTTCTACAAATTTATTCATCTTGTGTTTACATTTAAATATATTTTTTATAATTTATGTCATTTCGTTAGGCAAGGTCTCTTCCTGTACCATTTTTTAAAATATTATTTACATTTTTAAGTTAATTTTGTCATGAAATATATCATTAGGGAAGGAAAAGGAATATTTATTACTATTTACTATCAAAGCTAATAAATAAGTGACAATATTGGGTTGATCAATTATCTCATTTTGAATGCTACTTTTTCAAGGTCGTGATAATTTTTTCCCTAATATTGAACCAAAATCAAGTTATACACGTAGGTTGTTAAAAGATCTGTATGAATTTATTTGAGCAAGTTGATAAACTAAATAACAATGTAGTAGAAGAGCTTTCATCGGATATGTATGGAAATTTTAAATCGAATATGAGCTGTTAGTTTGGTTCGAAGTAAATTTTGATCTAGAATTTGAAATTCATTGCTGATTTCTTATCATCCTAAATATGTAGGTATCCTTTGCATAGACTAAAACAGTGTTGAATAGGGTCAATATGAAAGGAATCAATCGGCATTTAACCGTCCTCCTAATTAATGAGATTTTCCAGATATCCATCATTCCTGCACTGATCGTGACCTGCTGAATAATAATATACCGTCTCCTCTCCCACACATGTGATTTCTGAGCTTATCATTGCAAGTAGAATAAGGAGTGAAGATTTTATTTTTATTATATTAAACTACATTTCCTATTTGGCAGTTTGAAACTGATAATTTAGTATACAAAGAATTCTTGTACCAAAATAGAAATATTCACTAAATTATTTGAACTGGTTAACATTTTTTTTTTTTGAAACCTTGTGCCAGAAAAAAAAAACAATACAAAAGTCACTTTACGTCTGCCTAAATTTAAACTTCAGTTTTTTTCTGTCACAAAATTTGACATTTGGGATGCTTTTCACTTCGGTAGGGATCTAGCAAAAATTTACGTTCCAAATTTTATAAATTTAAATTGACCCGTAAATATGTCCCTGATCTTCAGAAGCGTTAAGAAAATTTCCAAGAAGAAGCGGAAGACTGGTAACAAAAGTAAGAGTAAGAAGTGTTGCAAGGACCCTTTTGAAGATAATCCTACTAAATTTGTGGTTGAAGATGACGAAAACCGTTCCGATTTTCCAACCTTGAACTCTGTGTACAAAACGGAACTGTTCGGCACTCCCTTACCTTTTAGAAATGGGAATGGGTACGACTGTATGAAATTCCTGAAAATTAAAACTAAGCTACAAAGTATAGTGTTTATGAATGAGTATATGAACAAGTCCTTTGAAGAATTACGTTGGGAAGACTACCAGTGCAACAGAAAAGGTTCCCGCATCTTCGAAGAAAGGAATTACTTGAAATGTCTTTCAAAATGCACCGAGGTTGTTAAATGGAACCTCAAGAAGTGTGAACCGGAATCTACGCAAGGTTTTTCATCCACAAATTTTCCCGCTTTAGTGAAACCAAATCCATTAGATGTGAACATGGAGAATAGTGATAAAAATGTGGCACAACCGCAAAAAGTCATACTGCAAAGACCAAACAAAGAAAATATTGTGGATAATAAAATCATCCCAGGTAAATCCTCTAAAGAACGGTCCATATTGACCAACGTCAACAAATTCAGTTCTATCAAAGAAGAACCTGCCAAGCCACCAGAAGCAGATCGAAAAGGTAAATCTATTACCAGATGCAGCAGCGACTTTAATATCTCACCCAAGAAAGAAGAAATGGTGAAAGACAATCTCCAAAGGTACTTCTCTAGTGGTTACTCAAATGCTTCAGTCCCTTACGAGTTTTACACCCAGAATAACAACTATTTTCTGCCTTGTACCAACATCAGTTTAGCGTATAAAAACAAAGAGACAAATCTAAACACCAAGAAACAGTCGGGGTATAAATGGGACTTGATGAAGACCAACCCATTCGGCTACAACTCCATTTTCGACAAATTGGACCCTGTGGTGGAAAAGGGCTCTCTGTATGGAAAGTTATTCGGTCTTTCGCACGGTTCCAAGACTGAGAAAAAAGTTTTTGAAGCAGTTGTAGAGAAATATACTCCAGAGAATAAGTTTAGTAAAAATTATTTTTGGGGGAAGTTCAGTCCTTATCCGACGAGCGGAAGGAAGTGTTTCGGGGGTGTTGGGGCTGAAAAATGCGTCAAATCGAAAAAGTACTGGTTGGGACTCAACGTGGTTTCGTGAGAATTTATTTTAGTCTTAGTGTAAATTGTGGAGTAAAACTAGAATAAATAAATGAATATTCTTAGCTTATCTTTTTACAAATAGATCGCAGTTAACACATCCTATCACTAAATAATGTTCTAAAATGAAAAATCTAGAAGAACTAGTGTATATTCTATCTTGATACATGCATGTTATGGAAAATCGGCTCTTCTTGCTCGACGAATTGTCGCAGAGAAACGAGTCATAACTCATTTTTTTCCTTAAGAAGTGTACTTTCATGGTAAGAAAGAGTGATAACGATTTTATTCACTTCAAGTGTCCAAAAATGACATTGAAAAAAGTAAATAATTTTTGGTCGCCTTCTTGAATATCTTTTCCGATTTTCACTTCTCGATAATGTCTATTACAGGAATCGATTGCTGGCATTTTTACGAGAATTTAAAATAAAAACGTTGCTCTACGACCTTCTGGAGCCGAGATAATTTTTTTCCACAGCTTTTTAAGTGCTACAGCATCCATTCTTACAGAGATTGAAGTTGAAGACTTATATTTTCAATAAAAAAATCATGTCTCTTATCACAATGTAAAATTTCATGGTACAGAAAGTCTTGTCAAAATCACCGACAACCGTTTTGAGAAAAATGCTATTGTCTGTCCCAAAGTTCCTTAACGTAGGTACAGGGTATTTGGAATGGGCTGTACTTCAAGAGTAGTATTCTTGAATGAAAATATTCCGATTTAGATCCTTACCTTATTACTCTTTTTCGAACACTCTGTATATTAAGGACAGAAATTGGTTGACTTTGGGAATCAAATGAGTTTTTTCTCAAAAAAAACGATCATAATCCAAGTAAAACTTAAATATAGGGTAAATAAATCTGGTGATCTAGGAGGCCATGCTATGGCTCCACCTCTTCCAATACATCTGTGTGGGAAGTTTTAATTCAGATAATTTCATACCCTTAAACCATAATGTGATGGAGCTCCATCATGTTGAAACCAATAATTTAGTCTAACTGCTAACGGAACGTCATCTAGCAATGGCAATGGTAAGTTTTCATTTAAAAAAAATACAGTTGCAGCAAATACAACTCTGAACTACATAATTATTTCATAACCCATCCCAAACGTTTATTTTTAGTTTTTTGAATAACTCAACAAAGAAAAACAATCGGAAAATTTTTCACTCTTGATTTGCGATTTGTTTTTTTCCCCTTAATCAAAACCCAGAAGGACTTTTGAGGCACTCTGTATTTATATTATAAATTGCAATAATCTTATAAATATTTTTTTTACAGTACTTGCATGCTTAAGATTTGGTGGTTTTGTACATATTGCCTAATATCAAATTACTGACTAAGATTGGTGTTTTTATATCTGACGTTTTTAAAATTCGGTTGTAACTGAATATTTTAATTCTGTGTCTTTATAACTCTCTTATTTTGAATGCCATTAAAGAAATTAATTTAGGTGTTTTTTATAACCTGTATTATTTAGTTACACAAGGTCGCTTCCTATAATTGTTTGTGTTAATTAAATGATATCTCAAATTAATTTTCATTCCTGAAAATATCCCAAGGCATCGGAAAGAAACCTTTATTATTTGTCATTATCAACACGAAACTAATAAAAGGCGATGTTTATTACTTGATGTCCAGTTAATGACTTCCTGCGGCTTTACCAGGGTCATGAAAAATGTAAGTCACTAATTCTACGAACGTTAATAACTTTATTTCGAAATTACCCCATTTAAATATCAAAGTCTTGGTTATTATGGACATCTTTCTTGGTATGATTAAAACGTGCTATCTAAAATCGACCATTTATTATCGTCAAACTAAAAAGGTAACTCATTATTACTCTATATTGGCAGCAGCTCAACTGTTAATGGTCTATGCGTAATACCCTTCTGAAATGCGTATCTAGTAATTGTCTGAGTTATAGTTCTGTCTCGTATTGCCTAGTCTTGTCGATTAGAATTGTCTATTTGTTCTATTACGTCAGTGAGATCGTTATTTAATTTGAAGATTGTATCGGTTTTTAATTTATAAGAGGCATGCCGACTTTTATTGAACTAATAGAATAGACCAATTCCATCTGCGAACGGCTACATCATCTTGGCATATAATGGTAACAGCAGGTGTTTGTAAACGCCCTAACTTCGAGGTAGTTAGAATTTTTTTTTATACCAGCAATTTTTATCACACGATGAATATACTATGTTGTTGGTAAACATTGGATCAAGCTAGTTCAAGGGATAGTCTGTTCGCGTTTGTCTTTCTTTTTTTATAATTGTTTTGTTGCATGAAATATTTGCACATACAAACTTTTATCTACGTAAATCTGCTTCCAGCGGCGGTATCTCTATTAAGGCGTTTTATAGACAAGAAATCGCACTTTTAGTAAGACAGTGATGAAACTAGTAGATCCATTTAACAAGTGACGAAGCATAACGCTAAACTAGAACAACTGATTTTAATATTTCGCATTGAAATATCACGGAGAACATGTAAACATCAGATAATGTACCTTTCCTGTTTTGTCCAGCAAATTTATAAAGGTACTCAATAATTGTGCTTAATGCATGTGTTAATAGTTTCCTAAAAGAATGATGCGGGGTGTGATCATGTTTATGGTACCGTACGCGATTTTCTTTATGTTCAACAGGCGTCTAAATTTCGGAAACGTAAGATAAACATACAAAATAAAAATATGCTTTTTTCCTTATTTTGAATGTACTGTCAGTTGTCTTATACCCTGAACGAAACTTATACAGGGTGTCTCATAATTAGCTACCAACCCTGAACAGGCCGATTCTATGATCAAAATTAAGTAAAAAAGTTCATATGAACATGGGTCCGGAAATGCTTCCTAAGGGCACAGGGACCCATTGAAGAGGGAGGAATGGAAATCATTTTTTTGCAATATCTCTCAATCGCGTTGTGATAAATTTTGATGAGCAATTTGATGGACTAATCCATTTATTTCCACAAGGTCCATTGGGGTTGGGTACGGGGGGGGGGGGCCTTGGTACTTTGCGTGTGTAACTTTTTCATCTTTGACTTTTTAACAAATTGGACAGCAAATTCCGTTTTCCGTTTTAAAATTATCTGAATCACACCAAATTCCGCATTCCCGCACTACACTACTAGTCGACAACTGAATTTAGGTACTTTATTATCTTTATATAAATTATAAATTGTCCGCCGAATTACGTCTCTCGTCATGTTATCTATATTTTTAAATTTTTGTTTTCGCAATGATCTACACCTTTTTAATAACACAAAAAATTGTGGACACTGAAATTTGAGTTAATATGTGAATTCTATTTATAATTTCATTATCCGATTTTTCATTTTCTTCTTTTTTTAAACAATCGTAAATAATTAAAATGAGACGAGGACATTGAACATGTGAATCTTTACTTTTAAATTCTAAATCTGTTCCACTAACAACCGGTTCCACTAATCCAATACTGTCTGGCGGTATTTCGTTCCGTTTCAAAAGGTCTCCAAAATGCCATGTTGTATTAATACCTATTAGTAAACAAAATATCCCTCTTATTTCTCCCTTTCGCAATTGCAATATGAATGATTAATAGAAGGCGCCTATAATAAATTAAAATTAGTTGAATCACACCAAATTCCTCATTGCTGCACTGCACTGCTAGGCAATTTGTAGACAACTGAAATGTACGGCCGGTCGCCCAGTGAGACTTTGTTTGTTTGCCGTTTGCCCGCGCGCGCATTCTTCAACTGGGCGACCTTTATATGGGTATGGCTAAATAAATATGTGAACAAGTTTTACAAATATTTCAATGGCGAGTTGCTGTGTAGCGACCGAGCCTGATACATACTGTTTGGTCTTCAATTGAGATTGGAAAGTCTTTAATTAGGCGGTAATAGTTTTAATCAATTTTATTTCCATTTGGAAAATATCGGGAGACCACTAGATCCCAGAAAGAGTCGAGTTATAATAAAATGCGACTGGAATTTAACTCCAAACTCCAGTTATAACTATATCTAAAAAGCACAATTAAACAGCACTACCATAAATTAAATGAAAATAGGAATGTAACTTCCGGCTTCCGGAGTTTTTATTAGGCATTATCTTCGTCATACACATATCGTTAATAATACCATAAAGGGAATTCTCGTACACGCGATATATCAACGGACAACACAGCTAATTGGACAAAGTGGCCGGCGGGTTGTAATCCAGTTATGGGTGTCATAGGTTAACTTTCATGTGGTACTAATTTCATTGAGAAAGGAAATTTGCTGGGACCCAGAAGAAATTGGCTCCAGCTGCTACTATATTTACTCGTGTGTTAAATTGTGATGTGCGTGATATGTACAGGGTTGTCGTTTAGTTACGTCACGTAAAATAAATCTGATTCTTTTTAACATATTTTTAACATAGGTCTCTCAAGAGAAGCTATCACCTTATTAAAATCTTTCCTAACTAATCGATCGCAAATGGTAATGATTGATGGTGAATCATCCGATTGTTTAGAACTAAAGAGTGGAGTTCCTCAAGGGTATATTTTGGGTCCTTTGCTTTTTGCTGTTTATACGTCCAGTCCCATTAAAACTCTTCAAAACTGTAACATCCACCTTTATGCCGATGACACCCAGTTCTATTACAGTTTTGACACCAAGGAAGTGGTAAATGCATGTACTGTTGTAAATAGGGAACTAAATAATTTTATTAAAGCGGCATCCAGTCACTGTTTAAATATTAATTGTGATAAATCTAATGTTTTATTGTTTGGTAATAAAATAAAGGTGGTTGAAATACGTCATAGTATAAATATATCTATTGAGGACGAACGTATTCAAATTGTATGTGAGGCTAAAAGTTTGGGTGTCATTTTTGATTCTGGTTTAAAATTTGAAAAACATAAATCATTTGTTAAAACGAGCATACTGCACATTAAAACTACTATATGGAAGTAGACACTTTTTGCCATTACAAGTAAAATCTGCACTGTGTGAAACATTGATCTTGTCTATTTTTAATTACGCTGATGTTCTTTATGGCCCATTTAATCAGTTCAATATAAAAACAAAATCCAGAAGGTGCAAAATTCTTGATTGCGTCTGATATATGGTATTCGTAAGGGGAAACATATTACCCATAAACTAAAAGATAATAACTGGTTAGATATGTATAAGGAGGATTTTGCATGAGGCAATTTTATTTCATAAAATTATTGTTAGCAGAACTCCGTCATATCTTCAAGATATTACATATCGCTCAGATATCCACAACATAAATGTGAGGCCTAAAGGCATCCTCTCTCCTCCATCTTTTAAGCTAGAAATTTTTAGACGAACCTATACCTATGCAGTGATAACGTTAAAATTTCATAAATGTATGTATAAACTGTCATCGCAATGATTTTCTTTAGGTTAAGTGGAAGAACAATTTATCTCAAATAAATTGAATTTCGCCTTTTGCTTTATACTTTATTATTATTAACTAAGGATTTTCTGATAGTACAAGGGAATTTTTTTCTTCCAGTACGAAATTATTGTTTACATTTATAGCGAAAAAAATTAACATGTCTATTTTTAAATATTATTCTGTCATAACAGTGACAACTTTTGTAGATATTTTGTCTGTTTGCGAGGTAGAAGTATTATTTTTTCCATGATCACAAAACACGCTCCGCCACTGTTTATAAATTTCTTTTTGACATAGTTTAGTCGGGAGGTGGCCTAACGCTTCTGAATTAGTGAAATATGAGCGGAATAGTAAAAGGAAACGGCTATAAGTGTAAGCCTTTAAGAAAACCGACGTTGATATATCGAACGAAATCTTGAAAAATTTCACCGTACAACTTACAGGGTAGCTCATGTTACAAAGCCTCTTGGTTTCTTCAAAACTAGTTTTAAAATGTTACGTATCTCATATTAATATCGTTTAATGACGAGTATATATGGTATCCTAATTTTAATCTAAAAAAAATTTTTGGATTCCGAAGTCGAAGTTTGTTTTCGAAACTTGATCGAGTCAAGGATTACTTTAGTCTTCCACCATACCATTGTTTTACAGTTCAGGAATTAAAACAACTAAAATGAATCTTTTTAAACGTAGGGTGACGTTTATTTGCCGAAATGTAATTTAGTCTATTGAACTTTAGTTCTGAGAAATGTACGCTTTTTTACAATCTACGGATTACAACTAAAATCAATACCGCAACCAAAGGATTACATTAGTTCTATGAAATATACGCAATTTTTACATTTCGCGGACTAAAATAGCTAAATTGCGTCTTTTCATTCTGAGTTTTACCGAAAAATTGTTTCTTAGCCCTATTTTATATTTAATAATAATTCCACACTTCCAATTTTGTTTCGAGGATGGTATTCTGTACTGGATCACCCGGTACTGCATGCGACTCGTACGAATCGGTCGATAAAGGCCATTTTCCCGTATTCCGAGATAATCGGTAGTGAGTCCTCGACCGACAACGCAACCGTCGGTATCTGGGCGTTCATTCATAAAATTTCGCCAGTGGGAGGTGGTCGGTCGGACGAGGCCCATATGGAAGTGACACCAGATAGACATCAAGTGAGCGCGTGGGTGGCCGGCGACAGCGGCGGATCGGCTGAGTTTAAGGCGTGTTTACTCAGCACACTTAGATCTCTTTGAAGTTGTGAACCTTGGTTCGCCGAGAAAAACGTTTATTTACAATAAAAATGTCAATTTATTTGAATATAAATTAATCGCTGCCTTTTATTTTACTTATTAGATTACAACAACTTTATTGTAAACAGTGTTTTGAGGTCATACTACGGCTTGTTTAGACACTATTTATAATGAGTAAATTTGTTAATAAAAACAAAACTATCAATATACATCAAATAATATCGCTATTTTTTTTTATAATAAAGTACTAATTATTTTTTTAAACATACTTCGAGAAGATATTTGAAAAGCAAATAAATCCAATGCGAAAACTCGATTAGCAGTGCTAATAGAGTATTTGTTAGATGGCTACTGACTTACCGCATTGATAAGATGAAAACATTTTTAGAATCGCTGACTCCGTCGATAGCTCTACGTTTACAAGCGTTCATTTTTGCATATTTGGAGAAGGCATGTGTAGTAGTGCAGGTAACTCGCCGTTTCTAGGAATAATCTAGAAAAATTAACTGACAATAAAAGACACGTTTTTGTAATGAAAACTAAAGTAGAACCTAAAATTGAACTAGCAATTGTTTGTGTATTGCAAAAATAGGAGACAAAAAGCAGACAACACGCCATTTACAACGACAACTATTCACCTCTTTTTATGTTGTATGTAGGTCGGGGACGGTTCCAGAAGTTTTCAATAAGTTTCAACAATTTTGATTATTATTAATGTTAAGTGTTGTTTTGCAATTTCAACGATTTTAATAATTGAAAATGCTTATTATTAGTACCATTTATCTATCATTGAAAAGTTCTTTGCAGGTTTGTAGACACACATATATCGTACCTATTATCACGTAGGGGCGTATAATCCAAGAAATGGATATACACATACGCCTCTACGTGATAATAGGGACGATATATATGATATTGCAAGATTTCCTGGTTTTGTTGTTTCTCTGGTGGTCCATCACTAGATATATAACTGGCATTAGCGCAAATCCGTATGACAAGTAATGCATTGGAGATATTAACCATTTTAGATGATTAAAAGTGGTCGTCAGTCAGTAGTTGAAGATGATTCTCGACAAGAAGGGCCTTGTTCCTCGTTTGTCGGTAACTCCTTGAGCAATCCAATGACAATGAAACATTCATTCAAAGCATCATAACGGGAGACGAAAGCTAGATTTACAGCTACGACATTGAGACAAAAGTTCAATCATCACAATGGATTGGCAAAAAAAGATCTCCACGCTCACTGTTTTTTTTTTTACTTTAATGGAATTGTGCATTTTGAATTTTTGCCTCAAGGTGAAACAGTGAACCATGTGTTCTATCAAATCAAGGCGTTTCATAACGATTACGTGAAAAAATCCGCAAAAAGGGTACAATAGTTGTGGCGAGACAACTCATGGTTCTTGCACCACGACAATGCCTCCGCATACTCAGCTTTATCGATTCTTCAGTATTGTGCCAAAAGTCATATTGCTGCCCTCCCTCACCCTCCTTACTCACCAGACTTGGCTCCTTGCGATTTTTTCTTATTTCCGAAATTAAAGTTAGTACTGAAAGGATGCGGTTTTCTGACTATCGATGACATCAAAAGAAATTCGTCCCAGAGTTTATTTAATGACATCGTTTTATAGAATTCTATAATTTATTTGTATATGTGTTGGTATTTAAATTGTCATAACTATTTTGTGCCCCAATATGTTGAATTTTTAATACAAAATTCTTATTCTACCACGTTTTTTTATAAGAAAATGTTTTAAACATCCTGTAAATGCCTCGGGGTAAAGATATTTATTGAAAACTAAATGTCTGCTCTCTCTACAATCATTCTACAGATTGCCTGTTCCTTTTCATACATATACATATAACCGTTGTTTTCAACTAATTCCTCCAAATCTTACAATTAGCAACACATATTAGAATGACGTCACTGCCCACACACTTGCACATACACTCGTCCGTAATCTAATAAACCTCTGAGTGTCTATACAGGGTTCTAACAAAACTTTATTTGGATATCTGGATTTAATTATAAGTTTCCTTTCATAAACTCGTCATTGCACCTGGATTAGATCATCAGGAATATGTGGTAGAATTTTTAGAGATATCCTGTACTTATACTACCAAGTTTTTACTACAAATACGTATGTATATAAATTATTGAATTTTACAGGGTATAAGAAGTTTGTCTGCCATTACTTCAACATGAGATAGAGTAATCATAAATGAACAAAAAAGTTGTATATTACAGGGTCATAAGATTAATAGTTTTCAAAATACAGTGGGTATTAATATTGAGGAGTTTCATCACAACGTGACAACAACGCTTAACCTAACCCAGCTGATAACCCACGTGTCTAACCCACGTGTGCACGCGGCAGACTTGTCCTACGGAAAAAATGCAAACAACTATTATTGTGAAACATTTAGTAAATTTCAAGACAATTGTTATCCAGTTTTTAAATAAATAAAATAAAATGTATCTATTTTGTAGTACGAAGATAGTGTTGTGCTTACATTTTACCTCGAATTTCAGTAATTATGAGTCTTAAAACAGGAACTTAACATTTAATCAAATTATGAATTGAAAAATATGTTATTAAAGTACCCAAAGATTCACGTCGTCCAAATAATTATATGTATTAAAAATAATTTAGGAACTTACCAAAAAGCAAAATTCAGTAATTTTTAAATGCACAAGCACAAAACAAACTACAACATATTCTCAAAATGTCCACTATGATTTTCGATGCAGGCACGACACCTTCGAATTCAATTTTAGCGCACTCGCTGGAAAACACCTCAAGAAAAGCAAATAGTGGTACGCAAAAAACACTCAGACACGGTCCAATTCCAGATACCAACTGAATTACGTATTGCTGGACAGCTTAGTACCTCGTGTTATCTGCCGCGCCGTTGTCACATTGCTCGATATGAATTTTATCGAATTTTAAATTTGTTACAACGCTAATTATTTTTTACAATTGAGCATAAAGGTCAAAAAAAGTGATAAACATTGTATTTTATGGTATTCTCTGCACGCAGTTATGTCAATATTCCTTAATTAATCGAACTTTTGTACATCAAGTTGGAGATTTTGACAATTTTGTTCTCGGAAATGGTTCAGTTAGGACCCACGTCATATAAGGTTTTTTTGTTTATTTTAATGGATTCTATCGTCTGTTAAAATCAAGTCAGTCAAGCTTCTGACATCCTGTATAAAACGATATCATTAATTATATGAAACTATTTTTATAATTGATTATACATACAACAATATGGTATTTTTCTGATATTCATATTTTAACACATAGAGTATGTTGAACCGTCTTTGCCAATCTTATTTTTTTCTTTCTCTTTTAGAGTTGAAAATTTTGGACAATATCGAAATTTATTCCCAATATTTAGAATTCAGGGTTATGTTCCCTGTTCTTCGCAGTTCAAAAAAAAAATCATGAATAAAAAAACGCTACATCATTGTCACATCTGGCGCATTTTTCCGCCGCACCAAATAGCCGTCTCATGAATAAGACATTAATAACGAACGCATAAAAGTCTCAAATAGCGACATTTTATTATTATATGACTTTATGTCAAAGACGTTACACTGATTAATGAATATATAAATCCAGCTGGGTCCGAGCCACCACTGGCTTGCGAGATAACTGGCCGGCTAATATAGGTCTCTCTCGTTTTGAATTTCAACTAGGATAGATTAGCCTCGATCTGCTCTATCCATGCTGTTGGTTTATGAATGAAATTAGTCGAAGTTGGCCGCCTATTTTATGTCTGCGAGCAACTAGACTAGAAAATGTAAAAAAATGCACGAAACGTGCAATAAGTTAGTAGACACCATTGGCAATAAAGTTAAATTTCTAATTAAAGTTAACTAATTATGCAAGGAATCGCCAAGTAAGTGTAAAATTTATTTCAAATGTTTGGAGAATTAAATATAGAAACAACTAGTAGTATAACGTATACCTACATGGTGTTCCACCTAAGAGGAATTCTTTTGTGACTGCCGTAAAATTTATAAAAAAAATAATTTTAATGAAAGTTGCCTGGAATCATGTGGCTCATGTAAAGAAAATATTTTTAGCTTTACAGGGTGTTCCATTTCGCGCATGCGCTACATAACTTTGTTATTTTAAACGGAACACCTTGTATATTATTGCGTTTTTGGATTCCTTGGTTAATATTATTATAATATTTTTCTTGTTACCATATATCGAGGATGAGCTACACAATTTATTAAGGAATAAATTAAAAAACAAAAAATCTTCGGGCCCCGATAAGGTGCCTACATTCCTTTTAAAACGAGTAAAATCTATTTTGATTCAGCCACTTACGTACTTAGTAAATTTTCTTACGGGTACTTTTCCAACTATACTAAAAGTTGGAAAAGTGATTCCAATATATAAGAAAGGTGAGCGTAACGCCATGGAAAACTATAGGCCTGTGTGCATATCGTTCACTTTTTCAAAGATTTTTTAATAAGCTTTTCAGCAACGTCTTGTTAGTTTTTTAGATAGGTTTGGTATTCTGACTGACAAACAATTCGGTTTTCGTGAAAACAAATCAACAATGTCAGCTGTCTTTTCTTTTTATAATAATTTAATTAATTTCATTGAAGCTGGAGAGTGTCCTGTTGGGATATTTTGCGATCTCAGCAGGGCATTCGACTGCATAAATCTTAAAATATTAGGTACTTAGCCGACTATCAGACTATGGAATCAGAGGTAAATCTTTACAGTGGGTTTCTACTTTCATTGATGGTAGGAAACAATTTACATCTATACAATATCGTGGAGATGACTTTCAATCATGTGTTGCCTCTAAGAATAGAATAGTTGGTACAGGGGTGCCCCAAGGGTCCGTCCTGGGACCTTTATTATTTATTTTGTAGGTATATAAATGCCATTGACTCGGTAATAGAAAACATCTGCTTTGCCCTATACGCTGATGATCTCTCGTTAATAATATCGCACAAAAATGACGAAAGTCTAAATAATAAATGTACTGAAGTTTTTCAGCCATTCAACAATTGGTTCAACATGAATGACCTATATTTAAATAGTGAAAAAACTAGGACAATTCGTTTCCATAATAGGCAAAAGATTTGTGAACCCTTATCTGTAAAGATTAATGATATATACCTCAAATGTATCACGGAACCAGTAAAATTTCTAGGTATTACACTCGACGAACATATGGATTGGAAGCCACATTGTGAAAATTTAGTCAGTTTATTAAACTCCACAAAAAAATTTCTTTTTAAAAACATTAAAGACGTCCTAACTAAACATCAGTTAATGAACGTATATTATGCTCAAATAGAATCTCGAATACGATATGGAATTTGTTTATGGGGTGACTCCACCTTATCGCAGAATGTTTTTGTTTCACAAAAACGTGTGATTAGAACAATTGCCGGTGTTCCAAGTACACGATCTTGCAGAACTCTGTTTGTTGATTTTGATCTCATGACTGTTGCCTCATTATATATTTTAGAAATGTGTATTTATGTTTATAAAAATAGAACAAAGTTTAAAACAAATAGTGATATTCATCACTTAAATACGAGACAAAAGGATCGATTCCATCTGCCCTACACAAAATATGCTGCTATATCGAAATCACCTGATCATATTGGCTTAAGGATTTTTAATAAATTGCCCGGTAACATTAAGTGCTGTAATAACTTGAATATCTTTAAATATACACTAAAAAAATTTTTAATAAAGAAATGTTTTTATTCTCTCTGAATTTTATCAATTGTTAGTACAATTTACTTTGTTATGTTAGCATTTTATATGTGTGTGTACATGTATATAAGTGTGTATATTTACATTGTATACTGTGTGTGTACATCTATATTTGCATTTTTGTGTGGGCCACTGTTGTCCATCATATTGACTATACATTCATGTAATGTCGTATAAGCAAAATAAACTAAATAAATAAATAAATAAATAAAAGTTTATTAAACGTACATGTTGTTTAAAATTTACCGTTTTCGAGATAATCAGTGGTTTTTGAAAAAAATCACAATTTCAGCTATCTAAATGAGGTTAGATAGTGTCTAATTTGTAAGAGTTAGAAACCTGCAGTTTTCACAATTCGTTTTGGCATAAATTACTCTATCTTGTCATCCATGAGCAAAACGTGTACGTTATTCAGATTCGGAAATTCTGAGACCTACATTTAATAATCTTACGAATTGAAAAACTTTTTTTTTCAAATGTAATGAGCCATATTAATTATCATGGGTGCAAAATTGAATATCCTTTTCACTGATATAAGGTTGTCCATACTTATCTCTAACAGTTTTCCAGAAAAATCAGATTCTTTTCTAAAATCCGAAAAAATAGCTATGTAACAGCGTCAATAAGGCCTTGCTCTCGTCTGGGAGCCCAGTATTAAATTCTATTGCAGCATTTCTAGCCGAACGCACATTATTGTCAACAAGTCGCACAATTTCTATTTTGTCCCTTTTCCAAGGTTATTAACACAGATAAACTTTGCTGCACACTAATTTGTCACTTTTGACAAATAGTTAGGTAACTGCCTCGTTTTTTGTTTTGCTTCATGGATAATTTGATAATAACAATAAATTAATGAATACTTGTGAATTATTGATCGTTATTGGTTAATTTGGTATTGGCCCGTTTTTTTTTTGGAGGGGGGGGGGGTCGTGAATGCAGTGGTGTAAATATATATTTTTTCGAAATATCTAACACGAAATATTGAATTTTACTCCTAAAAAAAGACGTAGTACGCCTTGAAGTTTATGGAATAACGCTTATATTCCTTCACAAAACACACCTCATCAAGCTCTACATTTTAAAACAAATCTGGTTAAAATCGCACAATAAATTTTTACAGACTTTTAAGATTTTCTGGGGCGACTTAAAAATAAATGGGTCACACTGTATGTACAGGGTTAGTCACTATAATCTGACAACTTATTGTGAGTTTATTATTGAAATTACAAAAAAGTTTTTAATACAAAAGTTTTAGCTTTTTTTATGAATTTTTATAATACAGTAGGTATTAGAAAAAACAATTGAATAATGAAAATCACAAAATTAAAGAAAAAACAAATTTTTTAATTAACCACCCTATACAGGGTGATTCACAACTTATCCAAAAAAATTTGGGAAAAAAATTATTAAAGTTGTGCTTTCAACCATTACATAGCTGGACAACTGTAGTCTCTAGCGTCATTCGTAATACGCATGGAGAGCCACGTGGCCTCAGCGACTCAGAACACTGAAATCCGATGTTTACAATCGTTTGTAGTAGTTAGTGTCAAAAATGGCTTGCGTGTATAACAACTTGGAGTTGATATATCGTGTTTTAGTTTATGGTGAAGCAAGAAAACATTTTTATTATGGTGAAGCGTTTGTGTTATGGTGAAACAAGACAACATTTGTGTTAGTTCATAGAAACTGAGTAAGACGGGCCCAAATGTGTTTACACGTAGATGGACAAAATTTTTAACAGTTGTTGTAACATCAGGTATGTCAAATTATTTTATTATTTAAAAGCACAAATGAATTTGAACAAAATCAGTTGAGTTTGCTGATATAAAATAAGTGCTATAAAATTCTATTTATTCTTTTCCTTGCGAAATTCTTTCAAGTTTTTGCCCGTTTTTATCACTGTCGCTGTGACGGTCGCATTGCGCCAGGTCAGGTTTTACAGTGGACCAGTTTCCAGTGCCGTGCATAAGTGTATTTTTAAATAATTTTCGAATTGCCCTTTTTGATTTTTTCTTTACAAAATTGTATTTGTAAGGGTCCCCTGTACATCCAGATTTTTTTTGGATAAGTTCTGAATCACCCTGTATATCAGTGCAGACTTAGCTTTGTTAAATTTTTCTCTTTCCAAAAATATATAATATGTTACTGTTTGATTCAGCACTTTTCAACACTTTTTCTATTTAAAACTATTTTCGGAAAAACAGGAGGGAAATTTATGTCTGACGGATCGCAGTGGCTATGGACGAGGCACGTGAAACAAACAAATAACTGCCAGAAGTTTATTTATCATCATTAATTTATTTCCTATAACAAACTATTTTAACAAAGGAATAATGTTTAGAGAGAATGAAAAATTTTAAATTTACCTTTTATTTTATGATATTAAAAAAATAAAAACTTAACTTTAACAGAATTTTAATACCTAGTTAATAAAAAACAACTAAAACACAAACAGTTACAGATGCTCAATGTGACCGCCATTATTATTGATGCACTTCGTATAGGTAAACCTCATTAATTTTCAGAAATGCATTTAGTATGAAATTGGAATTAAATTCACTTGAATTTTGTATACATTAATCAACTTTATGTCAAGTTTACACTAGTTTCCTTATAAACCTCGCTTTTTATGTAACCCCACAGAAAACTGTGCAAGGTCTGGGCTATTTGAAGCTATTTGAAGCCCATTGAATATTTCCTCCATTGCCAATCCACAAATCAAACCTATTATTTAAACTGTCTTGAAGCATTTACTGTGGACTCTTGTGACCTTTCTACAATAATTTAATATTTGAATTTACTACCATGGTAAATCTCGAATGAACATTTGCTTACCTTGAAAATATAGTAATATAGTTAGTTCTAATTTTTCGTTTGGAATAATTCTTCGTTTCTGTCTTCCAAGAGATTTTGTTTCTCTAAAGCGTCGCTCAATGTCGTAAAATTCAGCTCGAGATGGAATTGGAAACCCGGGATGCAAACGAGCATACTCGGCGGGCGCTGCATTCACATTATTATTATTCTTATAACTTACGTATAAAAACGCATAACATTATTTCTTTGTTAAAATAGTTTGTTATAGGAAATAAATTAATGATGATAAATAAACTTCTGTCAGTCATTTGATTGTTTCGCGTGCCTCGTCATAGCCATTGCGATACGTCAGACATAAATTTCCCTCCTGTTTTCTCAAAAATAGTTTTAAACTGAAATATGTCGAAAAGTCCCGAATCAAACCGTAACATATTATATATTTTTCAAAAGAGAAAAATTTAACGAATAAGCTAAGTATGCATATAGAGTGGTCCATTAAAAAAAATTCTTTAATTTAGTGATTTCCATTATTCAATTGTTTTTTCTAATACTGTGTTACAAAAATTCATGAAAAAACTTTTGTATTAAAAACGTTTTTGTAATTTCCATAATAAACTCACAATAAGTTGTCAGATTATAGTGACTAACAGTCGTTTTAAAATATAAAACGGATAATTCGTTGATGATACGAGCCCAGGCTCATAATAGTTCGGCCGACCAACGTTTTTAATTAAATACTTGAATAAATTGCAAATTCTACCAAAATGATGTAAGATTTCCTTAAAACTACCTCACTTGTAATAAAGTATAGACTATCAATTTACTAAATTTAATCACTTTTGACAAAATTCAAATTGAGGAAAACATAGTTAACAAAAATGCAATCCACTTATCATATCTGCCATGAAACTGATATACTCCATCAAAACAAAACACATACTGAATAATTCAACAAAATATCTGTCATTATTAGTTTTACCCACGTTTTGCTTTTAACGTAAAATGCCTCGTGGTAAACCTCTAAGTAAAGATTTACGTGTTTCTATTACAAAAGCCCATGAGAAAGGTATTTCGGCCCGCCGAATATCAGTTTCTCATTCAATTTCGCGTTCTACAGTGCACGATATTATTAATTTATACAGAAGAACCGGCTGAGTCGACCAAAAAGTCAAAACCGGCCGACGATCTACAATTACAGAAGCAAATAAAAGAGAATAGTAAAAACAAATCGGCGGTCCAATACTAAAGAAATAACTGCACTATAGCAAAGCCTATTTCAATATCCACAACGAACAGAACTATTCGAAAAATAGGATTCAAATTTTACAAGGTAACTTTTTATCTTTTTTTTTTCTTGTTTAAATTCTTGGCAATTTTTAATTTTTTTCCAATAGGCAAAAGAAAAACCTCTATTAACAAAACTGCAGAGGAGAAACAGGTTAAAATGGGCAGGAGAACATAAAAATTGGACGAATCAACAACGGCACAGCGTAATTTGGAACGACGAGTCAAAATTTGACGTTTGTGTAGGTGACTCAAGAAAACGGGTTTTGCGTACACCTTCAGAGGCTTATCATAACGATTGTTTAGTCAAAAAAGTAAAGTTTCCAGCATCTGTTATGGTCTGGAGTTGCATGTCTGGTAGAGGTGTTGGTAAACTGCATTTTGTTGATGGAATTGTTAACGCGCAGAAGTACAGAGATATTCTGGAAGAGAGTCTGTTACCATCTGTTGAGATGTGTCAAACGGCGGAAGGGCATTTCATATTCCAACAAGACGGTGCACCGTGTCATACGGCAAAAACTATTAAAACGTGGTTGCAGAATCATCAAATACCAGTATTAAAATGGACGTCTTCCAGCCCAGATTTATCTCCTATTGAGACCTTATGGCACAATATGAAAAAACAGCTTCGGAAACATCCAGCATGTTCAGTGCCTGAATTAAAAGCCACACTACTGAATATTTGGGATAATATTCTACCAGAAGAATGTGCTTTGTTAGTAAATACAATGTCTAGCAGAATTAAAGCAGTTATTAAGAACAAAGGCGATGTAACTCAATATTAAAGAGTGGCCGAACTTTTATGACCCCTGAGACGGATAAAGTTTTCTATTGTGTGACCATTAGTCGATATACAGGGTGACCCATTAAGAATGGAAACACTCGCGTACAAAAGTTGTTTATGAACCGATTTGAACCGGTTTTTTTTTAAAGATAGATCTCCAAAAGCTCTATCTTGATGCAAAATTTGAAGACGAAATTTTGATTTTCAAGGCCTACTACGATTTTTTTTTAAGTGAAAAATAGCAAAATTTTGTTAGCGATTTTTTTATAAAAAATCTCACTACACCACTGGATTTAGGAACCCCTCAAATGCATTTGTACCAATTTTTGCAAAAAAGTTTGCCCGTAAAAAATTTATGACAATATCGGCATCACCAGTGTTTGCCGTTGTCGGTGAACCTATTCTTTTATAAAAATCGAATAAAACCCATAGGGAAACAAAATTAAATAAAAACACTGGTTTAATAATTATTAATAAGAATCATAAAAACCAGTATACACAAAATAAACAACAATTACTCTAACATAAACAACAATTGATAAAAAAAAGTAATGATTAAAAAATTACATTTTTAAAAATGAAAAAGGAGTTTGTCAAATTGATGTACACTAATAACGTCATTAAATTTAAATTTTTGTAGCTTCCACTAATCCTCCGTTTATTTCTATACATTTTTTATAACGTTTTTTTATATTTTTACAACATTTCGTAATTGATGCGCGTTAATCTTCTCACACGCTCCCTTATTCTAGTGCACAATACCTCCCAGTTATTTGGCCGTGTCTTATAAACTTTGGACTTAATAAAGCCCCGCAGAAAAATATCAAGTGGGGTAAGGTCCGGAAATCGGGGTGGCCAATGAATTAATCGACTGTTTCGACCTATCCAATGATTGGAGAAATTCTCGTTAAGCCACTCCCTGACTTGTCTCGCATTGTGTATTGGACATCCATCCCACTGAAAATATAGATTTACTCTTTCTTGTAATGGATTCATTTCATTCATTCATATTTCCTTCAAAGAGGAACGGACCAATGACTCTCTCGTTAAGTATCCCACACCAAACATTAACTTTCTGACTATATTGTCTTCGGCAATTAATTATCCACTCTGGATTTTCTGAAACCCAACACCGCGAGTTCTGTGATGATACAATTCCATTAGTCGTGAATATGGCCTCATAGCTGAATAAGATATTTTTTAAAAGAAATCGGTACTTAATTGAGATATTGTCCCTGTGCCCAGAGACAAAACTCCATTCGTTTCTCATTATCGCCTGGTTCCAGAGTGTGAAGAAACTTAGGTTTATAGGGTTTTATGTTACTTTTTTTTAGACAGCGTCGGATACTATCTCTAGGTAAATTTAAATTTAAACTAGCAATCCTGAGGCTATTCTGAGGATTGTTTGTAAAATAATTTAAAATTTCCTGCTGGTGAATACGTCTTCTCTGTTGATTGTCCCTTTTTAAAATGCATTTTGATACAGCACCATATTCCATAAAAGTATTGTTTATTTTAAAAATTGTGCTATGCGTAATTATAGGTCTATCTGGATGTCTGTTGTTAAAAATTATACACACCTCTCTTGCCGTCCGATCATTTTCTCCAGAAAGGTGTAATATTTAAATTTTGTCATGTAAAGTTAAACTTTGAGCCATGGCAAAGGATTATGGAACTTATTTAACCATGTACAAAAAATATTACAATGTGCCACTACTTGTGAAGTTTGACTTTTGTTGTCTAAACTTCTATTTTTCACAGCCTATCAAATTTTGTTCATATCATTTTTAGGCAACGTTATTTTCTGGAATATCTCGTAATATTTTTTTCAGAAAATTCTTCACAAATAATTGGATTATAGTTGTAGAATCCAGTGGTTTTTTGAATAAAAAAAGTTATAAATGTAATTATTTTTGTCTAAGAAGAAAATATTTGTAAGTTTTGGCATAATAACCACGAAATAATAATAATTTGACGAACTTGTTGTTTATTTTACGTATACTAGTTTTTATGATTCTTAATAATAATGATTAAACCAGTGTTTGTTATTTAATTTTGTTTCCCTTTAAAAGAATAGGTTCACCGACAATGGCAAACACTGGTGATGCCGATGTTGTCATAACTTTTTTAGGGGCAAACTTTTTTTCGCAAAAATTGGTACAAATGCATTTGAGGGGTTCCTAAATCCAGTGGTGTAGTCAGATTTTTTATAAAAAAATCGCTAACAAAATTTTGCTATTTTTCACTTCAAAAAAAATTCGTAGTAAGCCTTGAAAATCAAAATTTCGTCTTCAAATTTTGCATCAAGATAGAGCTTTTGGAGATCTATCTTTTAAAAAAAAAACCGGATCAAATCGGTCCATAAACAACTTTTGTACGCGAGTGTTTCCATTCTTAATGGGTCACCCTGTATGTATTGAATAAAATGTCCATTTTTGTAACTAAAAAGTTTATATTTTACTGTAGTTAAAGGAATTTTCAGAAATATTTCGTTATTTCTGGATAATTCATAGATTATTAAAGTATTTAGTTGAAAACGTTGGCCGGCCGAACTATTGTGAGCCTGGGCTCGTAAATGATTACAGTACGTGTAGACAGCGACTCTCAAAATGTACCTACATGTGGATGGATAGATTTAAAAGATAAAAAAATTTGTAAATTTGAAAAACTATTTGGATAGACATCGCGAACTAAAATTCGCAATTGAGATATATCGAGGATTTAAAGTGTATTCAATCCCCAGGGAGAAAAGAAAGTAAGACAATTATCAGAAATATTAAAGGCCAAAATTTTGCCAAACAGAATATCTTTGTTTCTGCCTCTTACTAGATCCACTGCCAGTGGAATCTCTCCTACCCCGTATACCAACGAAAATCAATTAATTAACGTTTCTCAATTTTACCTCCGCCATTTCGTGCGATTAAATATCATCGAATTCGTGTCCAAGTCGCCGCAATACGACAGAAATAACGACTTTTTCATTTCCATTCTCTATTAATGGCATATCTCCGTGTACGATCGCATTAATTATGGCTTTATATAGAAATGGCATGTTTAGTACACTCCATATTGCGACTGTGTTCAGGGAAGAACCAGCACGATAATCGTATTAGCTACACACGAACCGGCCGTTGCTTTCGATGGATATCGTCTATTGAATTAATTAAATACGGGTGAGTAATTACCTAATTGTTATTTTAAGGCTGGCATGGGGGAGGAGTTTTGCTATAATTCGGGTCCACTGCTTAGTAATTAGATATTAATTAAGATTGAAAGTTTTGTTTTCGTTCTGGTTCGCTTCTCTGAAATTCGATTCCAAATTAATGAAAAGTTAGGAACTTCTTCGTGAAGAACTGTACTAAAATTTATTTGCCATTTAAAAAACTATGTTCAAGGTGACATATTTTTGCCAAATTGTATGAGCTAAATAGTGACATAAAAAAAGAATAATAATAATAATAATAATGTATTGCCCAATACAACAGAAATATTCCGTTCACAGAACAAAAAAGAAAGTAAGTATAAAAGTGTATCTAACAAAACATGCCTAAGTGGAGCGTTATACAGGGTGATTCAGAATTTATATAATCAAAAAAAAAAGATTTAATGTACATGCTGTCTCAAACTCGATAACATATGGGCTATATATAAGTTATAGTTAATAGTTGAAGACTCTATTGCCTATAACTCTTAATCGAGAAGTAATACAGAAAAATTTCTCTATACTCTGTTTGGAAATGAAAGAGAGTAATAAAACTTCGAGATAAAAACCGGCCATGGACGTGCTAATATTTCGTTTCAGGTAATTATCGGTTAACACTAATGCTATATTTTACTGGATACATCATAGGGCAGGAGTCAGTGTATTGTGACAGATCAATCCAGTCTTAGAGCTGAATATACGAAGACGTGCTAGTGCAGTAGAGTAAAATTCGACTTGTGTTTAGTGACTAAAGTACACTCATTTTATTTTAAAAAAGAAATACCAACGCTAAACAAAATTTTAAGTGAACTTTCAGAGGACAACGATTTGCCAAAAATCAGTAGAAGCAAATTATGGGCCGTCTTACGAGAGTTGAATTTTTGCTGGGAAAAGCAGAACAGGAAGTCAGTTCTTATCGATAAAAATGAAATTATTTGTTGGCGAAGATCCTACTTAAGATCAATTAGAAAATTCCGTGACGAAGGGAGGAATATTTATTATCTAGACGAAACTTGGGTCAACGAGGGATATGCTGTAACAAAAGTATGGCATGATGGACTTTCAACAGGGTTCAAGGCACCTTCAAGTAAAGGGCGATGATTAATAGTGACACATATAGGTAGTGCCAGTGGTTTTGTAGATGGCGGTTTACTTTTATTTGAATCTAAAAATACAGGTGACTATCACGAAGACATGAACGCAAATGTTTTCGAAGAGTATTTTACACAGATGTTGGATCTTATTCCTCCGGGGTCGGTAATTGTCATGGATAATGCCAGTTACCATTCACGGCAGACCGAGCGGACGCCTACGACTGCTTGGAGGAAAGCCGATATAATTCAATGGTTATCCGGAAAAAAAAATTTCTTTTGAAACAGATATGGTGAAAAAGGAACTTTTGACACTTGTCAATCATAATAAAGATCAGAAAAAATATGTTATCGTTGAAATGACAACAAATCGCCAAATAACGGTAGGTACTACGGTTACCACCTTATCACTGTGAACTTAACCCAATCGAATTAGTCTGGGCGCAGGTAAAAGGAGATGTAGCGCGAAATAATGCGACGTTTAAATTAAGTGACGTGAAAATTTTGTTAAAAAATTCCTTGGAACGAGTAACTGCAAATAACTGGCAAATATGTATACATCATGTACAAAAAGAAGAGGAGAAAATGTGGGAACTCAATAATTTAATTGACGTTACTGTGGAACCTATCGTTATCAATCTGGGAGACGAAAATAATTCATCAGAATATTCAGAGGATGAATTTTAATATACCTACTTTTTTATTTTCTTTATTGTACATTTATACAACACTACATTTACTCACCATAATTTGAATTTTCGAAATACATATATTTTTGTGTGGAATAAAAGTCTATTCATTAAATTTAAATAAATATTTTGATAATAATATTGAATAATTTTATTTGAATTACTAAAAACCCTCTTAACCCGGTTATGATGCTTAAAGTAGCCTCATGTTTTGAAATGCTGTTTTTATATTGTTTACTTATAAGAGAAATGGATCGAGAAATTGAAGGGGCATAGACAAAGACGGATTGTGGGGGATTAAATTTTAGCTACCTGCTACAATTTAGTACAGTCCGATCGCACAAAGTTTTTTTAAAAGTAGACCTCATCTATAAATATTGTAACGTTAAAATTTTAGTCGTAGTATAGTTCTGAATAATCCTAGAGTAAACCGCTCAAAGTCAAACAACTTCTAGTAGTATACAACCAAATATACATAAAATTCACATTTCTTTCTTTTGGAGATATTTAAATAAATTTGAGTAATTTTATCATGTTAAATGTTAATCAGTATATAATTATTATTATTTAAAATTAAGCAGTTAAAATTAAATAATCCTGTTTGTCAAAATTGTTTAACTTATGTTATTCCTGTGAAAAATTATCGATGTAGTCCCGAATATTCTAGAACAGCGTTTTTGCGGCTATTCAAACATAAAAACCGTTCGTATCGAGATACTGATATTCTTAGAAAGGGAGTTGGCTATTAAAGTGTGAAGCAGGTGAACTGTGACAATTTTCGACGATAGTAACATTTTCAAAGTGTTCCTTTGGGATATATGACAAATTGCATTATAACTGTGACCGTATTGGTGGGAACCTGTGCTAACGGCTCATAGTTTCGGCTGCTTTGCTGGATTTAAGGACATCTGCCCACATTTTCGGCCCCCCCAGATAAATTATACAAGCTATTATATGTATATAGCTCACTACCAAGCCACCCTCCAACCACGTAAGTCATTATTTGTTGTTTTCCGCGATCGACTAGATCTTAACACGGGTGTAAATCTCGATTTTAGGGCTTTTTAGCACATGGTGCATATTCTGGTGCATTGTGCATCCTTTCTACCTGTCAGGGCTGCCTCCAATAGTTGCGGCAGGAAAGTGAATACTGGCTGAGTGGCTTACGAATCGTACGACTCGGGAATCGGGGAAAATTGGGAGCTGTTGCAGTATACCGGCTGTCCCATCAAACTGCTCCGCCATTTTGCTGTACCCCGACGTTGACCATCCACAGATAAGCTGTAGTTTTAGTTATTTTTTTTTCCCTTTAATTATATTGGATTTATTATCCCAACTCTTCTAAATCTATACCTATATAAATACGTGTTATTTTGGGTCTGATGCGTGATAATTCATACCAATGAAGATATTTAGCGTAATTTTGTATTGATACACGTCTCTTATCGTTTCTTATACCTATATATGTATGTGAACATATAGTTTTGTCTTGTATGTTTTTTTGTACAACTGTTTTTTTTATATATAAGTAAATTACAAAAATTATTATCATCTATTTATAATATTTATAATATAATATTTTTTTTTTGTGCGCCACCCGTGATCACGAGCGGTTAAATTTATAATTATAATTAGTGTCATTTGGTTGAATCTTCACACAAGTATATTTACGGTTTCTATATTTTTCATTGTTGAAACTGAGATCTAATTCTGATACATACAAACGTGTTATTAAATTTATATTTTTGAATATTTTAATAGTTGTTTTTTTCTGGTTTTGGCATAAGCGTCCGGGTAAGTTTTTTTAAACTTAAAATTTTGTAACCGGATTTTAAGTGACTTGAGAAACGTGGGTATTTAATAGGTTACTGGCGCCCTGAACTTTACAGTTCTAAATACCGCACGACCAGCTCCGACTGTGTGCTAGCCGACGTTTCTGCCACAACATCTTCCGGATGCGAATCCAACGAGAAGGTGGCAATATATAATAAATATATACTATAAAAATAATATAAAAATATTGAATATAAGCACATAATAAGCTTTTATTACTCTCTTTCATTTCTAAACAGACTATAACAAAGGTTTATTAGAAAAAAGAGAGCTTTTTAACAGGAAAATAATTTGGGTATTTGGGTATTTGGGTAACTAGAAAAAATATAATTCATGACGTCATTAGTCGTTGCTGTCAAATCCCAAAAAATGCGCGAAAAAAAATTTTATAACACCTATTTTGTATCAGCTGCTTTTACCGCTATTGTTATTATTAATCAATAAAATTGATTTGTGGTTTTAATTAATAAAATAATTTGACATACCAGATGTTACAACTTTTCAAAATTTTGTCCAACGACGTGCAAACCCCTCTTACCTAATTTCTACGAATTGACACAAATGTTGTCTTGCATCACCATAACACAAATGTTGCTTTGTTCCACCATAAATTAAAACGATATCCATCAACTCGAGTTGCTATGCACGTAAGCCATTTTTTGACACTTGGAAAACTAATGTAAACACTATCGCATAACGTTAACACTAAAATCGGTACTTGATTGCCAAAATGAAAAATGACTTTCGCTTTAATCGATGTAACTCATCGACAAATCATCGTAAAGGGCTCCGGAACCCCTCAAATTGAAATAAATTAAATTATCTAAAAGATCTTCATAGTGAAATTACCAAAAAAAAAAAATTATTTAAGTTCATAGACCTTTTTAAAAATAAGCAAAAATTTGGAATTTTTTATTTTCGTTGGTTTTCTTATGATTACTCAAAAAAAATTTTAAACACCAAGTTCGAAAAGTAGAAACTTGAAGCTTCTCTCTATGACCATATTCTCCTCCCCAAGTTACAGCTCTTTGAAATTCACCCAAAAATTTGGGATTTTTTTTTTATTTCCCTTAATTTATGTGATTAATTTATATACATATACATACCATAGAGCGGGTACCAAATAATGCTACATACATTGAAGTTCCGAGCGTACTAAAGAAAATTAGAGACACTTTAAGGCAGCAATTTCGTAAGATGGAGAGTTTTTGGTTACAATTTCTAGTTTCAAAATCAGTATTAACCATTTGATTAATGATTGGAAAAAAAAAGTTTTGTATCAGTAACAACTCCGAGATCTTTAACAATATTGCATTGTTTGAGAGTTGTGGCGTTAAGATTAGAGTTATATAAAAGATGTTGAGTCTAAAGAGTAAATGAACAAATCTTACTTCTATCAATATTAATAGGTTACAAACACCATTCCTCAACTAAATCTACACATTTTCTTTAAACTTAAACAATTAGAATGTATATTTCAAATATCATCGGAAGAAACAAATGATTACATTTTAGTACTAAAAGAGAGATCATTCATAAAAAAAAATAAAAAGGAGTGGCCCACGGCTGGATCCTTGAGGTACACCCAAAGTAGCTAATAAAGTTTTAAATGTAAAACTATTCTATGAAATAATATACAGTTTACATTGCGAAACAGATCATTAAAAAAGACCTATAAGCCCAGCATCTCTTAACAAATCAAGATATGGAGATACCGTTTTCGTTATTCAACTTTTCTTGAAAATCCGTGAGGGGTACCTAATGTTATATTTTGTTAAATTAGAAGTTTTATATCGATTCTTTTCTCGGCAACCAAAACATAAAATTATCGACAAACAAATTATAAGGTTGAATATATTTGAAATAGACACAAACAGTGTGTGAATTACTTTAATGAATTTAAATGAAATATATTTACCAATAATATACGTTAAAATGTTGTAATTAATCAATTTTCACAATGAAACGTCTCGACTGTCAAAATTATAACAAAAAGTGAATTTGTATATTCATAATAGTATATTATTCAACGAGCGTATAATGATGGGTATTATTCACGAGGTGAAGTTTATGGCCACGAGCCGCAGGCGAGTGGCCTAAATCACCGAGTGAATAATACCCATTATACGGGAGTAGAATACTATACTTTATCCACGACTACTAAATATTTTTGTTGAAGTTTTTTTTGAAATGTTTCGAAAAACATGGTATGTTAAGAAACAGATATACGACTCGCAAAAATGAAGTCGCCGATGGCTCAGTGTAGATGCTCTTTCCCTTCCAACCCCGGGTCCCGGGTTCGAATCCGGTCTAGGAAAATTCACTTTTTTAATTTTTTTTTTACATGTACAGCACTGAATTGAAAATATTTAGTGGTTTACACGATAAAATTTAAAAAACGGATTGTTTGTAGCAGAACAATATAATATTATAGCTAAATTAAGGAAGCATCTGACAGTAGTGATTAATGACTCATTAATCACTGCCGTGATTAATACGTATTATTAAGGTCGAGCAAACAGACGTATAATGGGTACATTATACAATAGTCGTGGATAAAACTATTTAAATGCACTCATGTAGTATAATTATGTTATAAAGAACAGTAAAGAACCATATTACAATATTAAATGTCATTTATAAGTTCTGGCATGAGCACATTTAATAATGTAGTGAAATTTTGAAAGTCATCGACGGATGGCGAAGGTTTTTTCACATGTAATCCTGATTCATGCAATAAAACTGGTATGTAAACAAAGCATAATATACCTGTAACCAGAATGTATGTGTGGAATTAAATCTATGCATCTGTGAAAACTTTTATGTATCATATAAATGTTGACATTTGTTGTTCCGTTAGAATTTGTAAATTTTTAATTGTAAAAGTGTATCAGGACTGCAAAATCATATGTGCAGAATGTAAAAGACCCTCATAACTTCATAAACTGTGCTCAAACTCCAACCAAAGTTGAAATTGTTGTGCAAACTTTATATTACTTGACGGATCGGAGTACTTTCTTTCGTTTACATCTGAAAAACGAGTAAAGACTTTATAAAAGGTGTTAAAAGGTTGTACTAAAGACAGTGAAAGGACAGACATGCTGAGAATTAACCTATTTATCAAAATGTAGTTGAAATTTGTAAAGTAAAATTTTGGCATAACTTTTAACTTAACCTAGAAACGTGCAATTGGTGTCAAAAGATGCAAAAAAAATGAAAGGAAGCTGAAAATGTAAATTTCATGCATCATAATTCAGTTCAAAAATCAGTATTTGCATAAATAATATTTAAAAAATGTTGGTCATTGTTGCCATAGTAATTTTCACTTGTTTTTCACGTTTGTTAAAAGTAATCTCAGGTGTCGAGGTAGCCAGTCTTCCATGTTTACCTGTAGCAGTAACATCGCTAGTTTGCTCCTAGAAAAAACAATTGTTATCAATTAAAACCAACAAGTTAGTGAAAACGTCATACTTATCCAGCCATCTTGGTGATGAATTGTCGTGAATAGCGATAGCTGTCGAAGTCGGAAAGTCACAATAGTAGATGTGACAAAAGTTCGAAAAGTCATTCAGCAACATCAACACAAGTTATTTTAAAAAAACAACAAATTGAAACTAGGTTAACGAGCATAAATAAAAAGTGTTAAGTGAAATTTATAAAAAAAGTGCAGTGCAGTTAGATCTGGAGGAATCTTTGTAAAAGAAACCTACAAGGAATATTCGGCAATCTCCTTGGCGAGACGTCATTTCAACGAGGGACGTCAGAACAGCGCGACTACGTGAAGCAAAATTTACAGTGCAGCGAGGTTACATGCAAATTAAATACCAGCAACAAATCTACGTTCGCAAGTGTCGTCAATTAGCTAATCAAATTTGCAAATTTTACAACCAAAGCGCTATATAAATTCCTACATAAAAAATGTTCGCTGCATTTGTGTGTAATTAATGCATAATTCCATTGTTGATCAACTAAACTACTTACAGTATAAAAAATCATTATGTACTGTAATAGTAAAATTTAGGGGGGAAATTTCTTGTTTAATTAATTTAGTATAAGGAGTATATTTGTAAATTGTAAACAATCCCATGACCAGAACATCCTGTAATATATCGATATTGTGTAACTTAAACATATCTTTCATTTAGAGAAATTAGAGTAACAAATCAACATATAAAATTTCAATCAAAATAAAAAATACAAAAGGAACCCACACGCTGAGAGAGTCTCATAAAAATCATAACAATATCAATTATAACAAAACAACATAAAAAATACAAAGACGTCCACAAAAACATAATACTAAACTACATTTGTTTTTTATCTGTTGGGGGAATAGAAAGGAAACCTCATCCTCCACAAACATTGTCGAATGTACTGCAGCGACAGCTGAAAAAGGATACAAAAAGAAGAAATTAGATTATTGAGTGGTGGTGGTTTGAAGGATGGTTTTAACATCTGCTGTTTTGTGGCAGGATCGTGTCGCACAAAAACCCCTATTCGGCCTGACCTTTCTGTCAACCTTTAGCGATATAAACCTTCAGCTTTATACACTCTGCCCTAACTCTGCATTACTTGCCTCGTAGTTACACCCCATTAGGCGAACCCTGATGGATGTAATGAAGCTCAACGATGTGGATCTGCTGCTGTTATCGCTGTGCAGGAATAATATTCCTGCAAATTGGGTTATGTTTTTAGCGGGATCTCATATTTTCGCTCGTTGACATAATAACATCTACGTACACCAGAAACAGAATTTTTCCTATTATTAACGTATATTTAATTTAATTGTAATGTGGGAAAATAAAGTCTTAGAATTAATTCCAAAGTTGATTTTAACAGAAATACCGGGCATTAAGATAATTGCGAGATACCGACCAGAAAGTCGATAATTTTTTTTAGTACCCATTAAAGAAAACTGACTATTCTAAAATACTAGCAACCCTTTCTGAAATACAGTACGCGCCTAAAGTATGGAATAAATTCAGTAAAAACCAAACAAATACTTTTTCGGAAAAATCCTCGAACAGGTCGATTTTTAATTTAAAAAATACATATTTTAGCATAAAAGGCGATTTTCAACCGTCATTTGTTATCGAGTAATGACGTCATCGACATTATTTTAAATAGCAACCCATTATTTTTTTTCTTGATTCTGAAAGATCGTATCATTGTCGATCCGACAGTATTAAAATGTTGCCATCTTACATAGAAAAGTTTTCGAGTAAATGAGGATTGAATGTTAGAAAACGTAAATTTTATTCATTGAAAAAATAACAATTCCTGTGTCAGGCAAATATAATTCATTAAGTTTTCTACCTAAATTAAGTGTTCCAATTGCCACCAACTGACTTCTTGACAATACGCAAGTCTGTGTAAAAATTCTTCTTGCACATTATGAATTATTTCTGGGGTAACTCTGTGTATTTCATCTATAATACAATTTTGAAGTTCTTCTAAATTATGTGGTCTATTAACGTACACTTTGGACTTTAAGAAGCCCCATAAGAAATAGTCCAGGGGTGTAAGATCTGGGGATCTCGCGGGCCATTCTATCGGTCTTCATCTACCGATCCACCTCCTAGGAAAACAATTGTCCAGAAAATCTCGAACAGGGTGCGCATACTGTGGAGGTGCACCGTCTTGCTGAAACCATATGGTATCATCAGGAATATCAGGGTCGTTATTGTTAGGAAAAATTACTACAAGCGCTGGAACAAGGTCATTTTGTAAAAACTCTAAATATCTTTCTCCTGTAAGGGTTCCTTCAAAGAAGAAATGCCCTACTATTCTGTTGTCAACTATTCCAGCCCACACATTTAATTTCTGTGGGTGTTCAATACCTGCAGGTTTGACGGTTCACTGTACCATTGAGACAAAACGTGGTCTCGTCTGAAAAAAGTATTTGCCGGTGTAAATCTCTATTTACTTGACATAAATGCATCATAATTTCACAAGTGTAAGCGGCGGTCGGGATCGTCTTCATTGAGTTCCTGCACAAGTTGAATTTTGTAAGGATGATATTTTTCCTTCCTCAGGTCTGACTAATTTCATTGTTTAATGCAACCAATCGTGAAGTATTATGAGGATTATCTACCATAATTATCAAAATGTTCTGTTTGTGATCTTGACTAACGCTTGGACCTCCAGGTTTTGAAATACCTACAACATTGCCAGTTTCTCTAAATTTAGATTCTATCTTACTGACTGTTGATTGGCTGATACGGCGATCTGGATGTTTTTCATTAAGTAAATCGCAGACTTCCTGCTGCGTTCTAGTCTTATCCCCGCATCCGATAAGAATTAAAATTTCAATTATTTGTGTGACAGTTAAATGTGCCATAATACTTTAAATTCAACAATAATTTTTATATCGCTTACAATACTTAGAAAGTCGGTATGACAGTGACACTTTGTAAAGGTTTACACCTACGTGATCCATACAAAACTTCAGGCATTTCGAAAAAATAAATTTGATAACGTGTTTGCTTTATTTTGATTGATTTGGGTTTTCTAACATTCAATCGTCATTTACTCGAAAACTTTCCTATGTAAGATGGCAACATTTTAATACTGTTGGATCGACAATGAAACGATCCTTCAGAATCAAGAAAACAAATAGAGGGTTGCTATTTAAAAAAAGTGTCGATGATGTCATTACTCGAAAACAAATGACGGTTGAAAATCGCTTTTTATGCTAAAATATGTATTTTTTAAATTAAAAATCGACCTGTTCGAGGACTTTTCTCAAAAAAAATTGTTTCGTTTTTACTAATTTATTACATACTTTAGGCGCGTACTATATATACGAATGCAATGAAAAAAGAGAAGTGTAAATATGGAAGTTTTCTTAAAATTTCTCGACCCCGTAAGTCGAGCTCTGGTGGAAGTAATGGGAGTTTCGCGTTCGAACTGAAGATAATTAAGAAAGATAAGTTAAAAGCTGTATTATGAAGGGAATTTTCGTGGCGAAGCCATAATTGAATATTAAGTGTAGTGGTAATTTGTAAGTGAGCGGGTTAGCTTTTGCGGCGGGGCTTTCTTAATTTAACCGATTTTAAATGAAGTCGTATCGTAGCGGTAATCTGAGTGAATAATTTAATTCTCGTCTTAATTAGGAGAAGATCCGCGACCGCAGAGCAAGTTTGTTATTATGTGTAGGAAAAGGTAAAAATGTAGTACCTACAAAAAACGTTGTCTTAGTGAAGAGAAAACAAAAAATGTATGTACTAATTTCTCGTTTTTTTAATAAAAAGCCTTGTATTTTTTTGTTTTCATTTGTTACTATTGTTAAGTGTTAAAATATAGTCATTTCACAGTTTCAAACTGAAAATGATTTTAATCGCTGTTTTATCGGTGTTTTATTTACATATTTGAAATTGAGATTCAGAAAATTTGTAAATAATATTGTCTATACCAACGAACAATGAAAAAATTTAGAAAAATTCGAATGTATTAATTTCTCTGTTTTAGTTTTGGACATTTCTTTGATTCTATATGTAGTACTTCAGAATAGCAGATAATGTCTTTATAAACTTTTATAGGTGCTTCTTTGTAAATTTCTAGGAAAATAAATAAGTCAGGATTTTTTCGTGTATAAATACTTGATTCCTTCACTAAAAGCTAAGTTTCACTTGAATTGGTAAGAGGTCTTACTTTAAAACCCTTACTAGAAGTACATTTTTGAAAACAGTTGCATAAATTGTACCACTGTTTATTTCCGGGGTGTTACAAAAAAGTAGTCAAGCGGTTAGCCATAGTCTCTTTGGATGATAATAATGCCCTTTTCACTTAAGAATTTCTTTTGATTGATATTTTGCGCAGACTGGTATCTTTTGTGTAATTTTGGTAAAAAAAAATCATTGCGCTAACGAAGGAAAGGGGGATCATAGTACCCATTGATTGCCCCAACTTATTCCTGCGAATGCTTATGATTTAATGTTATCGCTTTTTGGATAAGAAGTTTCCTTCTTTTATTTTTTTTTCACCCTTGCAAAATATTAATTTAGTATTTAGTTTATGAGGTATTGTAAATTTTGAGGATATGTAACTTTTTTCTTTTTTGAATTAGATTACGCTTAGGACTTATTTACTTAGGATACTGTTACTTGAAAAAGAAGAGGAATTGGCACAAGGAGAGTCTCATTATATTCACTCAGAGGATATGTGATCAACGGCTTGACTTACTTTTTTGAAACACCCTCTGTGTGATAGTGCTTAACTATCATTCGTTTTTCAGTTTTCCATTTTCATGTATTTTCGAACCTGTACTTTCTGATGATGTATAGATTAACACAAATAAATATACCAGGAATTATCCAAGTAATAGTCTCGTTTTTCAGTTTGATCTTCTCTGCAGAAATTTCAAATAAGGTACAAGTTCAAATTAGGCAACTGGTCGTGTTATTTTTCAATTACTATCATATACAGCTATAGAAAAAACTTCAATTAATTATGAAAAAACTTTGCTTTCCTATACTACAATTTAAATTTTAGTACATATTAGTATCTGGTTCATGCGGATCTTCGTCCATTAATATTCAGTTTGTTCTGGATGTGTACAAAAATATTCAGTGGTATATTAACATAATTTCAATATATTTTTTTAATTAATGCATATTTGAATCATGTTTATAAACTTGCTGGGAGAAAATTCCTCGATTTTATATATTAATCCTATTTTTTACCTTTTCATACACATGTAATAATAATAAATTAAAACTATCTAAGTTTTTGCAAATCATATTTTAAATTAGTCATCGCGAAATGCTTCAGCTGTCCTTGTCTAACAGTGGAATGGTAAGGAAATGGTTCAGCTTCACATCATTATCTTGTAAGTATTCCAAATAAAAAAAAGTACCTCCCAGATTTTAATCATAGAAATTTCCATCACTTCTCTCAAATTTATTTACTACAATCATTCAACATACGTATTTTAATTTATTAATTGACTGCACACTGCACTATGACACTATGCCAATTACTATATGCAACTAATTTTGCAAAAAAACAGGTAACATTTAAAAAACCTTAAAAACTCCTTTCGAGGAAAACTACAAAAAAATTAGAAAAAGTTCTTATGTAAAAATTTTGAGGGCCCATTTCAAATGGAAACATCCTTGCAAAAAAGGTATATTTATCGACTTAATTTGTTTTTTTTTAAGAACGCATTGTGACGTCATTTAGTGCGATCGAGAACACAACTTGCTTCTTAATCGTCTCCTGTCTAGTCTACAATTCCCGTGTCGACACAATGTCGTTAGTGTCCACAAATTGACCACCAGAAAGTTGACAAAAATCTACCAGAAAGTCACACTCTCTTGGTCTCATGTGAAAGTTGAAAAAGAGAATTTACAGTTTCGATTTACCATACAATACAAACAAATTTACTAATGGTGCTATATTTCATTCATTAAAGGTAAAAAAAAAATAAAAGAAACGTCTTATTACTTCCTTAAAGGAGTTGTTCTTCCGACCGCTAATTAATAATTAGTTATTTGAAATGACACGTAGATATACAGGGTGTTTCTGAAATAAGTGCGTTCATTAAAATGGGTGATAGAGGCCATGAAAATAAGCAACTTTTAAGACATTGATGGTCTAAAACATTAAGTTTTAAATTGAAAAAAAAAATCACATGTAGGTTTAAACAAATTTAAAGCCGTCCCTGGTGCGGCAGCCAGCTGTACCTTTCATATCCGCACGCCGCAGTGCAAAAGCGCTGATTGCGATTTTGACGATTGACGATTTTGTGTTAAAAAATACTGATATTTATTCAAATACTTCTTTGGCAAAGTATTTTAAATATAAATTACTGAGTATTTAAAATAGTATTTTAAGTGTTGAATAATAATAATAATATAATAATATCTCTACTCCTCATTCTAACTACGACAATTAGCCCATAAATCAGAGACTTGTGCGGGAGAGGGGGCGGCATATTATTATTAGGCAGGCCGCATTTGTGCCCAGGAACGACTTATGTTGGTAGGCCTTAACCACCATTCAGTGCAGGAATGAGGGAAACCTGGAAAACCTCATTAATTAGGGGGGTGGTCAAATGCCAACCGGTGTCAATCTCTCACATTGACCCAAAACAACATTCGTCCACCCTACCATACCTGCACAGAGGGTGCCAATCCTCCGTATAAGCATAGCTAATTTACGGTCTACCAGCCGCGGAATTCGAAACCCAGGCAGATCGACACATCGATTTAATTACTGACGCCTTAAACCGTGCGGCTATCGACCTTCATCCAAAAATTTAAAAAAAAAACTAGACATGAGTGAAAACAATCATTTTCATTTGGATTACTGAGATGCAGAATATTGAATTCACTCATAATTTTTTATTAGTTTTTCTTAGAATAGCCACAAATGATAAACGAAATTAATTTTAAATTTTGCACATTGCATAATGCAGAATAGAAGATCCTAAATCTAGGCGGGCAGGTGCGTAATTTTTTTTAGCATGTGTTGTACTAGTCGCCAGTCGTAACAGGCAAAAAGTATTTGTTTTTGGTATGTATTTTGGCTATTTTAAATACTTCGAGTATTTAAATTACTTTTACAAGATTTTAAATACTTTTGTAAAATACAAAATTCAAAAAAATACTTTAGTAAAGTATTTGAAATGCAAAATATTTTTGGGGTTATAGCAAAAGTACTTTAATTACAAAATACAAAATACTATTTTATATTTAAAATACTGTTTGGTATTTTTTTTTGTCAAAATACTCCTAGCTCCGCCAGTATTACAAGGAATTAGATTGAAATAAAACGTAAGCAATACAAATTTCGTTAATAATCCACTAATCTATCTTTTTTATCTACAAGAATCTTCACTAAAATTGTTCATTAACAACCCCTAAAAGATTTCTAATATTTTCGCTACTTGCTAATAGATTATTTTTACACATTTAATAGACCAAGAGAATTAAGCTCAAAACCTTCGAGATATGGCTGTTGCTTGACGTAACTTGGATATTAGTAAAAATCGGTCGAAAATAATATATTACGCCAACAAAAAAAGTTGTGCTGTTTGCAGAAAAAATTAAAAACTGCAAAAATACTCAAAAATGACATATTTTTTCTAACATTTTCCAACATAACTTCTTAAATATGCAGTTTACAGAAAAAACTATTACTGATGAAATTGTTTGTTATGAAATTTGCTACAAGATAGAATTGTTTTGATACCTAACTACGCATATCATATTTTTGTTGGTAAATAGCCAAAACAACGTAAGAAAGTGATAAAAATCGAGGTAATTTGGAAGCGTCAAACTGACAGGCCCAATTCTACTATAAATGTAGATGTAAGTTAAACGATTATAAAACGAAATTCCAAAACCCTATCCAAATCGGTCTGATAGTATTGGTATGAGACAATTTGTTACTAAATTTCAGCGCGAAATGTCGTTATTTTTTTACGTCAGTGCTGGGGTTAAAGTTAGGCATTTTAATTGGCGCTGATTTTTTTACACATACTTAGACCCCGTAACAATAATATAGAATCGTTAGAATATCAATTTTCTTTTTTTGAATAATTTTTGGAGCGAATTTGAAAGTTAGAAAAATTTTGACTTTTTAAACAATTACTTTCGTGAAGCGATTTTGCGGGTTGGAAAATATACCAAAGTACTAAAAAACAGTTCTCGGAAAGACGCTTAACTTGAAAAAAAGAACGTTCAAATCGGACGTAAGTTCCGAGATATGGAGTGTCAAAGTTAACAAGCGCTTGCTGCAAAACTATGTATAATGTAACAACAATAAAAATTGAATTTGGTAGGTTTTTTCAAGAACTTTCCGTATGTGTTTTTATAAATATGATCGCACGTGTGCTTTTTTCATGAAAATTCAATGAATATTGTCAAGCCGACCACTCACGTAAAAAAATAACGACATTTCGCACTGAAATTTAGTAACAAATTGTCTCATACCAATACTATCAGACCGATTTGGATCGGGTTTTGGAATTTTGTTTTATAATCGTTTAAAGTACTTACATCTGCATTTATAGTAGAATTGGACAATTTCTTGCCTGTCAGTTTGACGCTTCCAAATTACCTCGATTTTCATCACTTTCTTACGTAGTCTTGACTATTTAGCAACAAAAATATGATATGCGCAGGTATCAAAACAATTCTATCTTATAACAAATTTCATAACAAACAATTCCACCAGTAATAGTTTTTTCTGTAAACTGCATATTTAAGAAGTTATGTTGGAAAATGTTAAAAAAACACGTCATTTTTGAGTATTTTTTCAGTTTTTACTTTTTTCTGCAAATAGCACAACTTTTTTTGTTGGCACAACCTTATATTTTCACTGTATATATTATTTTCGACCGATTTTTACTAATATCCAAGTTACGTCAAGCAACAGCCATGTCAATGTGTAATTATTCTCCTGGACTATAAGGAATATGTGCAAGTTGGTCACTTGAACTACGCTAATAAAAATCGAACTTCTCATAGACTCGTTTCCCTGGCCCTTCTAAAGTGACCTTCATTGTACCACCGAGAGAAAACTTATTTTTTTTCATCGTGTGAAATTACTTTTACTGCTCGTATCGAAGAGTTGAAAGCCGGTAGATGATTAACATCTATTGCCGCGTCGCCCCAAGCCATGGCGAGTGAAAGAGAAAGGCCGGTGTGAACGGAACGTGAGGAACTGCTAGTTTAATATGGACGCGACTAATTGCCGCTGTGGAAAAAAATGCACATTTTTGTCGTTCTCCATGGACAGGTCACGTTTATTTATAATTTTTCTAATTGCATTCATTGTAGTAATTGGAGTAGTGTGACAACAACAACGACACTCGATTTGTTATTGGTGTACTACTAGTGTTGTTTAGTTTGTAAGGCACAGGTATTTTTTAGTTCAACCCTTACCAATTATTGCCTGTCGACAATAATTGGTAAGGGTTGAACGTAGTACTTTGCACGATCTGAAATTTGAGTCTTCAAATAATAGAGCAGGAGTTGCATAGGGACATAAAGGTGTGCATTTTCATACAGGACTTGTGTATTGGAAAAATAGATATACCTACCGGTATTTATTTTTGACGAGCCAGACAGATTTGTTGCCGTATTAAATTTTGATAGTTCAGTTAATTTTCATTGATAACGTCAACGTTTAGAAGACCAAACAAGCAGATTGCGTGAAAACGACGATATGCAGCTTTTACATGAAGAAATATATGTATAGCTATACAGTGTGTCCCACCAGGAATCACCAGTATTGGTATCTCGGAAGGTACAGATCCGATCATCGACATAAAGAAGAAAATTTACATATAAGTTTGATACTTTGAGGAACTCCTGATGTAGCCGCTTACTCAACAGATTTATACCCACTATAAACTGTGTTCTGTTGTATAAATAAGATTTGAAAAAACTCACTAAGGCCTCTGATACGTAGGTGTCAAGAATTTTAAAAAAATAGATTTTCGGATAAATAAACAATGCTTTATTATGTGAAGAATATAAGAAAAAAGTTTTAGATGTCGGAAAAATCGGGAACACGAGTTTTTACGACGTAGAGCGTAACCATTTCTGCAAATGATGTTTTTCGATAAACCACTTTTTTAACTGGTTGGAAACATAACTCAAAAAGTTCGAATCGACTTGAAATTTTGTACAGAGCTTCACAGTAACAACTTGGGGAACACCTTAATGGTTTTCGATTGATTCACTATTTTCATTGTTATTAATAATTTAATGCAAAATTTCCCTTCTTTTCTCGATATTTTTGCTTTCAATGTTTAGGAGCAATTTTGTAGGAAATTTAATTTTGAACGTTCGCTCATTTTTTCCTTATTTTCCTGGACTATAACAATAGAAACGACGCTAAAGTTATTTTAACAATTTTTTTACAGTTTAGGATAACATGAAAAAGCGATAATTTCAAATAAATATTATGAGGGGACAAAGTAATAAATATATAGGTAAATAAATAAAATAAAATTTAATTTAAGTATAAAATTATTAGTAGCTATGAATAGTATACAATGTGAATTTTAAGTTTATGTCGCAATTTCAAGGGTGTATTTTGTGGATGATTTTAGGTCAAATAGTTTTAATAAAGCCAGGTCTGATGCCATTGGATCCGTTTTCGTAATTTTATAAAACTATTTGTATCATCTTGACTAAACTTTTGTGTTATACAAAAAATAAATAATTTTTTAACTGAATTGAATAGGAGTAGTTTTTAATGACTTTCTCAATTTAAAATGATTTAGAAAAATTGTATTGAAGACCACTTTAATTCCAATTAAATTAGTGAAACAAAAATTTTATCGATGTCTTACAAAAGCACACCATTAGAGAGAATAAAATGGGTAACAAAATTGTTTTCATGAAAGCCACTGCAATCAGTAGATTTTCTATTTCATTAATATGTATGTTTACTTTTCAATAAAAAACACTAAACTCAAATAAAGTCACATCTATAAAAAAAATTAGTACAATAACTATAACTAAAATAAGAATAGCCCCAAAAATATACGGTTTACAAAAAAAAACATCTATGGAGTCTGTCTTAAAAATACAGTTTTAAATACAATGTGATCGTCAAAAGTTAAAAACAGATTATTGGAGATAAGATTTTGGATTTTCTAACATTCTAAAAAAATAATAAAAAATAAAAATAAAAAAGCCTATATATCAGCCGAGAGATCAAAATAAGGATTTGACCCCTAGATGACCTGCAATTCGGGGTACAAAAAAATTGTATCATTCGAGTTAATGTCAGCGACCCCAAAAACATAAAGGTCAACTAGTTCGATACCCATTCCTAGCTAAGATATCAACCAAGAGATGAAAAGATGAAAGGATTTGACCTCTATATGACCTGTAAATGACCTTCAGAAGTCGGTTGAACCAACAGGTCGAAGCGTATTTGTAAAATTTTTCGCCCTTTCTGAATCCGATGTCAAAAAAATATATCACTCGAATTAATGTGTTTCACCTTCATTTGACCTTGATCTAGATGTGATGGGGTTATATGGACACCGGAATCGTGATCAGCGACCCCAAAAACATAGAGCAACTAGTTCGATACCCATTCCTAGCTAAGATATCAACCAAGAGATCAAAAGAAGGATTTGAGCTCTAGATGACCTGCAAATGACCTTCAAAAGTCGGTTGAACCAACAGGTCGAAGCGTATTCGTAAAATTTTTCGCTCTTTCAGAATCCGATGTCAAAAAAATATATCACTCGAGTTAATGTGTTTAACCTTCATTTGACCTTGATCTAGATGTGATGGGGTCATATGGACACCGGAATCGTGATCAGCGACCCCAAAAACATACGGGTCAACTAGTTCGATACCCATTCCTAGCTAAGATATCAACCAAGAGATCAAAAGAAGGATTTGACCTCTAGATGACCTGCAAATGACCTTCAGAAGTCGGTTGAACCAACAGGTCGAAGCGTATTCGTAAAATATTTCGCCCTTTCAGAATCTGATGTCAAAAAAATTATATCACTCGAGTTAATGCGTTTGGCCTTTATTTGACCTTGATCTAGACGTGATGGAGTCATGTGGACACCGGGATCGTGATCAGCGACCCCAAAAACATAAAGGTCACTTAATTTGGGAGAAAAGGACATTCAATTTCTGTTTGTGGACCTGTATCATACAACCAGAGTCACTACTGACCTGATTTATATTATAAAAGCACCAGGAATTAAATTATGATGTCATGCTATATCTATTAGATTGAATTAAGTTTTTTTCAAATGTCATTGCAGCCAGCGTCACAAGTTGCCGTCGCGCTACTTCTGGAAACAAGTCCAATCGTTCCTCGTCTCACTTTCAACGCATGCCTTATTTTTAATAAATATGTAATTAACGTAATTCATTAAAGCAATTATTTCGAAATTTGCAATTCTAAGTCCGCCCAAGAATTTATTGGCACTCTCGGACTGGCTTTCCACACGTCTGTGCGCGCACCACATATTTTTAATTTTATTAGATTTTTTACAGCTGTCTATGCAATAGCCCAAAATAAAAACAGATTTATTCATAGCTACAAGAATTTCTAGTGTCTCTTCTAAACAGTTTAACAGGTTTTTTACTTCTTTGTAGGTACTTTGATCCCATTCAACCATTTTCGATGTCCTTGGATGGAGAAGTGAAGATCAGGGCCGTAATAACAATTTTTACTTGAGAAAGGATGCGTTTTAAAATAGACCATAATTGTAATAAACATGTAATTTAAAAATACTAAAATTATTATTAATTTGAAGAGCTGGTTATAGTTTTAGTACTGCTTCACGATATTTTTCTAATCACTTTCTTTATTTTATTCGCTATTCTTTAGTGGCAACATCTTGCGTTATAAATTATACAGTTTCAGAACTACTTTAAGGGACAACGCCTCTGTAGAGGTTGGAAAAGAAGGCGATTCTCGGGAATTTTCGAGGAAAAACGATCAAGATATAGTGCCAGGAACAATTAGTCTATCGTACATGTTTTCAGGTCGTATTGAGAATTCTTTCAAACAATTTGGATTCAAAATGGCAAGCAACTACACCTTTTTTCAGATGACCGCAAAGATTTCCTTCTCTTTCTCTTGGAGCAAAAATACTAAAAATTTCGATTTTTCCAATAGTTTTCCCGTATATTTTTTAATTGTACAGATTATATGAACATTGTTGTTTTGGAGTCAAAATAATGGTCAATTCATTTTTAAATAACAAAAGAGAAATAGAGAAAAGAAAATTGCGGATAATTCTTGGAAAATCTTATATAGTTTTCCAATGCTTGAATATTTATGAGCATCAAATCAAATCATTTTATGGGTTTTTGAGGGTGTACATTAGGAATTAATTATGCGCTTTTTAATATTTTCCAGAAAAATCTGTTTTCTTTGATTTTTTTACTTTGATTATTAAAAAATAAAAATTTGGAAATTGGAAATTTAAAGGACCCCGCACAAACCTTATGGAAAATGTATTTCGGTCAAAATGGCTGAAATTGAAATATGATATACTTCTCACCTTCCTGAGCAAAAGTTGTCATGGGCCCAAAGGGATCCTATGAGTAGGTTTAAAGATATAGAGCTTTGAAGCTAACGATTTCATAGCACGGTGCTGAATATAAGTGCAGGATAGGTGTATGTATATCTCCCTTTCTATACATGGTGAGTCAGTTTTTTGTAGACAAACTTTAACAGTTTTTAAAAGTTCCTATAAACATATGTCGTAGAAGGCTTTATTTCCGAGATACATGGTGTTGAATATAATTTTTTTTTCTCGAACTTTCATTATAACATAAACAAATGCTTAGATTTTTTTAAATTTATTACTTATCAATTATCGGCTAAATATTTAATTCTTTCAACAAAACCTACCGAAATATGGTTTGTTAAGGATTCTAAAAAGCCGAAATCTTTTATTCTTTATCTCTATCCAATATAGTCAAAATAAATGTTTGTTAGGTCAAGCCATACTCAAATACAAGACTTTTATAAGTTGAAATCTGTTTAATACACTATTTTAACAATCCTTATTTATTATGTGCTGCGTAAATACTAATGTACTGCAACTAAATTACAAAAAAAAACATTGAATGAACATTGATGTTAATATTTATGGAGAAATTTTTTGAATTTATAACAATATTTAATTAACAACTTCTTAAAACATTTTAGCAACTACACAATAATGTATTGTATGTATGTAATGTAACAGATTTCAACTTATAAAAGTCTTGTATTTGAGTATAGCTTGATATAACAAATATTTATTTTGACTACATTGGAAAGAGATAAAGAATAAGTGATTTCGGCTTTTTAAAATCCTTAACAAACCATATTTAGGACGGTTTCGTGGAAATAATTATATATTTAGCCGATAATTGATAATAAATAAATTACTTAATTTAGTACCACAACAAACACTAAAAATCAAAATAACTCGGAAACGCACAGGAATTTCGAGACAGAAGAATTTGTTAAACTATATGCAGATAATGAAAATAACAGTTTTTTAAAAAAATAATCATTGGCGTAGAAGTTCTGTTTAAGAAAGGGGTTGAGCACCCCCTCCACTTTGCCACTGTGCAAGTTTTTGAACATTTTTTATGCCCCTTAATTAATAGGCATTATCTCCCAAACATGAAAAAATATTCGAGAAAAAAATTATATTCAACACCCCGTATTTCGGAAACGACATATGTTTATAGGAACTTTTCTTTTTAAAAACATGTATTCTATCTCCTGTTAAAGTTTGCCTACAAAAAAAATGACTCACCATGTATAGAAAGGGAGATATACATACACCTATCCTGCAGTTATATTCAGCACCGTGCTATGAAATCGTTAGCTTCAAAGCTCTATATCTTTAAACCTACTCATAGGATCGCTTTGGGCCCATGACAACTTTTGCTCAGGAAGGTGAGAGCTATATCATATTTAAATTTCAACCATTTTGACCGAAAACCATTTTCCATAAGTTTTGCGGGGTCCTTTGATGACAATAGGAAATGTTTTGGAGCTGCAAAGGTATAGGTAATAAAAAAAATATATCAATATAATTTTGTTTTACTTATTTTATATTAAAATTAAGAAACAACTTTTTTTATTCATTATTTTCAGCAATTTTTGTATGGACTTCCATATCTAGGTTTATGTAATGCTGCTTCATCGCTGTCGCAAAAAAATTTCAAGAAAAACAGATTTTTCTGGAAAATATTAAAAAGCGCATAGTTAATTCGTGATGTGTACACCTTCTATAAAATGAAACGTTTTAGGCTCATAAATATTCAAGGCTCGGAAAACTATTTCCAAGAATTATCGGCAATTTTCTTTTCTCTATTTCTCTTTTGTTATTTAAAAATGAATTGAACATTATTTTGACTCCAAAACAACAATTTTCACATAATCTATATTTCATTTAAAATATATACGGGAAAACTATTGGTAAAATCGAAATTTTTCATGGGAGCAATTTTGTAGAAAATTTAATTTTGAACAACTTTTATTTGAAACTCTTTTTCAAAAAAATACATCTTCATTGAGATATTGACAGTGACCTCAAAACCTACACGTATCTATAAAAAAATCTCACAATCAGAGTAAAAAAGCTCGCTTATTCCAACTTTTTACTCTGGTTTTTATTACTGGTTTTACTAATATTTTTGTTGTATTGTATTTCCCATTACGCCTACGCCTCTGAACAAAACCTGCGGCCAGCAAAAGGCTCCAAGGACACTCGTAATTGTCCTTTTAAGTAATCCGATAAAAAGGCCAATTAACGTGGCATTCAAATTACAATTTACACTTCTCTGTGGGAAAAAAAAAACAATCGTGAATACCTCAATTACCCATATTACACAGAGATATATAATATAATTACTCTTTTTTACCGCTGTTAATATAAAACTAATTAGTTCGCAAAAAAATGTTGGCGCCGAGCTCGTACGCATTCCGTGGAAAAAGCCGTTGTGTAACAGAGCTTGTAGCTAACGTACTTATTTTTTTTAATGATATATCGGCTTGGTCACAGTTCGTCTACGTTCCTAGCATTAAAAATTTACTGGTTCGCGTTTTAGGTGGTCCGCACACCCTCGCGCAAACCCGTCGAAATATAAAGGTGCGATACGTTTGGTTATCCTCATTATTACGCTGTATTTCATTTCTAAGGTTTTATAATTCAAATATCGTAGTTTGAGATGTGATTAATATTATAAAAATATTAGTTTACTGTCCCTTAAGGGTCCCCCCCTAATCTAATACTCAAAAGTTATACTAGTACATATGTAAAAAAGTAGGTAAGTGTTATTTTTTAGTTTCATTGATTGAAGTATTATTCCCTACTATCGAAATAAATGAAATAGACCCCTGGCTTTGAAAACCGATATTAAGAAAACGTATTGGCAAAATAATTTGAAATTTGGATCATATATAGCAAGGGTCGGCAACTGGCGGACCGCGGTCCAGGTCCGGACCGCGGAAGGTAAAATACTGGACCGCCAAAAATTTTTTGAAAGTATAAATTACTCAAATAATTATTTAAAAAATGTTTTTTACGTTTAAGTGCCAATCTTATAATTTTTTTTAGTATTTTACAATTGTGCGAGTGTTTTGAGTTCTTAATTAGTAAGCAGATTAAATTTGAGTCCAAATTAAACTAAAAAAAAAAAAGATATGAATTTTTTTTCTGGACCTCGTTAAAAATTTTCAAAAGTATCCGGACCCCACCTAAAATTACTTGCCGCCCCCTGATATATAGCCTCACTATTACTCTATTGTGTGCTAAAATTTCAATTAGTTTCGTTAAATCCCATTTTTTAGTTATTAATGAAAATGTTGAAAAATTCACGGTTTTCTGCCTACAAAATTGATACCTCTCACTTTAACTCGTCGTAATTTTTTTGTTATTTGATAAAAAAATTCCAAATTTTTACTGACGATAAGTCGAACTATTGTCTTTAGTACTGTGAAGGTCATTTGTCTCAAAAACTCTTCTTCTTTTTATTTTTAAGCAAAACAGAAGGGAGTGCTATCTCCGTAAATATTGCGTTCTTTAATAAAAGAAAAAAAACTGACATGGTAGTAAATAATTGTAAACAACAATCTGAAGAAATCTGTTAAAATAATACAGTTATAAATATGATATTCTTGAAAATAGTATCAGAATGGTCAATTACGTTCACGATCCGATGCAGGGTATACAGTATAGCCTTTATAACTATTATTTTAACAATTTTTTTCAGATTGTTGTTTAAAATTATTTACTACTTGAGTCAGTTTTTTTTCTTTTTTTAAGGAATGCAATATTTACGGGGATAGCACCCCCTTCTGTTACTTAAAAATAAAAAAAGACCTTTTGAGACAAATGACCTTCACAGTACCTACTAAAGACAATAGTTCGACTTGTCAGTAAAAATTTGGAATTTTTTTATCAATTAACAAAAAAATTACGACGAGTTAAAATGAGAGGCATCAATTTTGTAGGCAGAAAACCGTGTTTTTTTTCAACAATTTCGTTAACAACTAAAAAATGGGATAACCAAACTAACTAAAATTTTAACACGCAATAGAGTAATAGTGAGGCTATATATATATGGTCCAAATTTCAATTTTTTTTCCCCTACGTTTTCTTAATATCGGTTTCCAAAGTTAAAGATCTATTCCATTTATTTCGATAGTAGTCAGGTAGTAGATTGAGAAAGAATATTGACCTGCTCGTCAAGTGTATGTCCTTGACACTTTTCTATTTTATAGTCAGTTGAAATTATGATGTAAAACTGTAACAATGGCAACTCTTACTTCTCGAGGGTATTGTGATAAGTATGCGGCTAAAATTTCGCTTAAGTAAGTTATAGTTCATATATACAGTGGGTACTTTTTATTATATTACATTCTTATTTGCACTTACATTTATTGGTGGGGATATCCACCTATTTTATTATTGCTATATTCAAATAAATCACGCTGTACAATAAAGAAATTAACATTATACTAACACATGCAAAAAACGTATTATGTAACTTTAATACAGTCGAAAGAATTATGGACATAAGTCTTGGTTCCTCTTTTTAACAAATGGGTATTTTTTTATTCTGAAGATAATATCATTAGTCTCACAATTATCACTTATAGAAAAAAAAACATGATACTATTATATAATCCTAAAGACTATCCACTTAACATTGAAAAAATGCTAGAATTTACATACGGAATAGTTTTTTCAGTAGATAAATCATTTTTTTGTTCTCTTTGATACAGGGGACGTAAAGTCGTTTTAAAATTCAATCCAAACAGGTTTAGCAACGGTTCTATTCGTAGCGAGACCATAAATTAGTTATAATAGTGGTTTTTATTGTGGGGAACGTGACTGAAATCTCTGGTTTCATTTTGATTCTCGATATTTCGTGAATTACTACGTTTCAGCCGGTTCTAGTTATTAATTCTAAATTTTCCACCACATCGAGGTAGCTTTGTGGAAATGGCAGTTTTCGGAAAATTGTTAAATCAGTTCTGTAGGTATTGAAAAATTTCGAAACCGATATTCAGCCATCTTCATGATTTTACTTTCCATCTGATATTTATGGTGTTTTCAAATAAATTCTATTTCGTTTTTGAATTAAGAGGAGCGTTTATATGCGCAATTTTTTGTTCACTATTTTAGAAAATCTAATTGTAAGCAAGTTTCAAACAATGTCTCTTCATTGTATAAGTTATATAAGTTTTCTTCAGGGTATAAGACAACTGACATACATTCAAAATAAGGAAAAAAGCGTACGATACTATAAACATAATCATACCTGGTAGAATGCTTTTAGAAAACTATCAACACATCAACATCAACACATGCATTTACAAATTTATTGGACAAAACGGGAAAGATACATTTTCTGATGTCATGTGTTTGTATTGAATCCTTTTTCTTCAATTATTCTGCATCTGAAATAGAGAATCTCTATTTTGAACATATATCAAAGATTTGATTCTTTGGCAATTTATGTAAAGTGTTTATTACGTTTTATCCATGCAACGAACTGACAGTAGGCACGTCATTACTGATTGTTTAACCACACATTTCAACATATTAAATAGATTTTTTAATTGACCTCTAGCTATATATGATAAATGTTTGGAATTTGTTTAATATTTACAGAAAAATGATGTTTACTTTGAAGCAGTAATCAGTATCAAGAAGAGGTACGTAGTGATTAATTGAATTTCTGCTAATTTAACGTCGAGAAAAATTCGTAATACAGTTCTTTTTAACAATAAGCGGGGTTACACAATTTACCAACATCTTTTTTTTTATCGTTTACTAATGCCCCTATCCCTATATGTTGTGGAAAATACTGGGACTACTAGGACCAGAGCTATACCATACCTATATAGAAAAATCAATGCCTACTGAAATATAGGTATATCTTGAGTACAAAAGAAAAAATCGAACCTGAAATGTTTAAAAAAGGCGTTAAAAGTATGAAATTAATAGAACGCTAAACTAATCCTGAACCATAAGTAGTTCAACTTCTGCTGTATATACAGACCAATAATTTTTACTATTTTCAGTGTTAACTAACCTCAGGCACTAGATATTGCGGGTGTAGTTCAATGCTACTCGGGGCATTATAAGTTATTGATTATATCCAAAAAACAGGGTTAAGAAGACACTGTGACGTTCAAGCAATTTTATTGCATGAATCGGTTCAAAGGGTCATTTTAGATGGAAAAACCGCGGAGTGCTATTAAATTAGAGGGTGGAAATTGGAGATAAGGGTGAAAATGCCAGTTTTTTAATTGTAGCTCGAAAACGAAGCAAAATTTCGCTATAGTTCATAGGAAAAATTATTTAGAGAATTGAATTTCCCATCGAAAGGGCTTACTTATAAAATTTTATGCAAAAAATCGTTAATAAACAATTTTTAAAAAGTTGATTTTTTTTGCTCTAATTTTTTTTTCGTAGAAAAAGTAAGAAAATTGCTGCTGTACAAAAAAAACTAGATGAGATACCCTTCAAAATGATGCGTCTTCAAAAGTTTTTGGACTAATATTGACCGGTCAAACTTAAATATTTTTTAGATTTTCGTCGTTTTTAACATAAATTAGTCAAAAAAGTAAAAAAAAAATAAAAAAGTCTTATTTTATGCTTTTTATTAAATTGTTTATTAACAATTTTTACATAAAATTATTCTTTAAAATTTTTTAAATAGGCCATTTCGATGGGAAATTCAATTCTCTACAAAATTTTTCCTATGAACTATACCGAAATTTTGCTTCGTTTTCGTGCTACATTTAAAAAACTGCAAACAAATTTTACGTTGCATCTTTGTTCCAAAAAATCACAAATTTAAAAAATCACTGACACTGCACTAAAACAAAAACAGAGAAGCTTATGCGCAACGCATGCTGCCAACTGCATATCACTAAATATCTCAATTAGCGCGTAATTCAAAAAGTTCGGTTATTTTCTGAACAGACCTCGTATATACACGATGAAACGTTGCTCATAGTACCGCAATAAGAAGTATTTAGTTCGGTACGCTTTGATTGCGCAAATGAGCCTCTGACCTTGTATATCCCAGAGGCTCTATTTGTATCAACATATACTCATGTGTTTTTTTTTTGTTCTAGGTAAGTCGAACATCAGTTTTGAAATTTTGAAATATAAGCCTTTGGTGAGTAAAATTGTTTATTTAGACTTTAGAAACAATTAAAATTTAGATTTACAAACAATTTGATGTTCTAGACATCAGCTGTTGACTTGATTCTTAAAAGCAGCAAATAATGATTGCAATGAAACCAAATTCCTTTATTGTTTTCATTTTTTTTACCGTGACTCATGCCCACTGGCACCTGGGAACACAAATAGTTGCATCGCAATTATGTAATTAATATTGTTTTGTTTTGGATGTTGTTACTGTGAAATTTACGATTATGGAGAACAATTTACATAAGGCGGACAGCAGATTTTTAATTCCTGTTTTTTACACTTTTTGAAGAAAGATTACATATCTTCAACATGCGAGGGAAAGTTAATATTTACTATTAAATTAATTTATTGCGTCACATGGAGATTTTTGTAAAATTTGTGCTTGTTTAACTAAACAGTTCAAGTGCGAGATATAGGTAATATTTTAACAAACCAATTGTATCCATGTCGATCTTCCATTCGAATCACCCTGTATGTATACATTTTTATGTTAATTATAATTACCGAGGTAATTCGACAAGGCGCCGCATTTTTATTCCGATTTAATTATCTCGCAATTTTTTTCGATAGCGCCGCAACGGTAGGCAACTTCGCAACATAAATCAGCGGTCGCCAACAGGTCACGCCGCGGTTTCACTCGCACGGGTAATTTACGATAAATACACCTTTGTTTATGGTATCATTTGATTTATGTGTCTCGGGACGCAATTAAATCAAACATGCGGTGTCTGATTGCAGTTGTACGAGTAGAATGCGACTAAATTTAGAAAACGTTTTATATTTAGATGTATTTTTTTATGTATGTATGTTTAGGATCTATACAGGGTGTCCCAAAAAGAGTCGAACCCCCCGTAACTTTTCAAAATTGAGTCTTATCGAAAAATGTTTAAGTTAAAAGGCTATTTATTTCACCAAATATTGTAACCTACAGATGTAATCGATTACAACCTTCAACAAAATTACAATTTCCGTGTGAACAGTCAATAAACGTAGACACAATAATAAAAAACATTATATTTTTTGTACCATCCCATAGATTATATAAAAATAGTATAAAGTGAAATAAAAAATAAAAGGGAAAAAAGATCAAGTAAATACCTTAAATTACCGCAAATAGAGTATATTTTGAAAAAAGAAAATATGTCAAAGAATATATTACATCTTTTCTGCATTTATGGCTGTAATTAATCTATACAGGGTGATTCAGTCATAATGTCATTAATTTTAAGGGAAGATAGGTAAAAATTATTAGAATACGAATAGGCGACTAAAAAGCTGAACAAATTTTTCAAATCATTATTTGAACCCCTTTTTGGGACCTCTCATGACTGCTGACCTTATTGTTAACGTTTTCACTGTTTTATAATTGGATATGAGTTTTTAGTATTATGTTTAATTAATTACTCAGTTTATAGTACGTATTGACTTATTGCTTTTCAAATAATAGTATGGTACCTACTTATTTAAAATGCCAGTACCGCTAAAACAACGCTCATCCGTCCATAGCACTTTGATTTTGAAACCAATTGCAAAATTCAAGATAGCTGGGGAAATCAGCTGTTTCGCTTCAACGGTCTGTAGTCCGCCGGCTCATTCCCAGTCAGAAAAAGGTATATATCATATTTTATATAATATAGATAGGTACCTAATATTTTTTTTTGCTCTTGTTCTACATATTTGATTTTTGTACGTTTTATATAGGTTGGACAAAACATAAGTATTAAATAAAGAAATGAATGTGTTTTCGTTACAATCCGATCATAGCCAAAATTTTCCATCAATATAATAAAATTATTTCAGGATGTAAATAATTAAAATATGTGGTTGGCCAAATGAACATACGAGTATAATAGAAATTTTCTATACATTATAAACAAATTATTATTATTTTTTACCTTTACAAGAAAACTTTTTTAGGGACGCCTATGAAACTCATTTAATTTTATTGCTAGGCGTTTTTATAAATGTTCAACTGATTTCGGAAAGACTATACATGGATTTATTAGTATAAACCCCAACATTCGAAAAGCTCAAGAAAACAATATGCTGGTAACCATCTAATTTGTCTATCAAAATCGTACAAATTTTGCTTGAATTCAGAGCTTGTATAAGAACGGAAAAAATATATGCAAAAAAATTAAGAAGTCATTTTCATCCAAAATAAAATTGCATGTTAGAACTAATAAATGGAATACTCCAGTGGCAGTCCATAATTTTTAAGGGAAATGTAACATTTCTTTTAAACAACATCCTGTATCTCAAAAACGAAAACTTCAAGTCCAAATGTTTAAATAAGGCACCCTGTATATTGCTGCATAACCAAATTTTGTTATTGAATCACATTGGTTAACTTATGAAAATAAATTTTTGTACATAGAATGTCTGTTTTTCAAATAGCATTGGATATTAGCTTATAAAGTAAAGCCAATAGAGTGACTATTTAAATTAATTATATCCCTTAATTGGCTGCTTATATTTCTTTTTTAATTAGCCCGGTCTTGTGACAGTTTTGCACAAAAATAAATAAAATCCCTTATTAAAAAAAATTCCGTCCCGTCAACAGAACGAGATTATTCAAAACTTTTTAAATTAAAACTGCTGTTTTGGTAACATTTTACTTGATTCAAATAATTATTGCTTTTCGTTTTGTACCGACTTTCTTTTACCACTTTTACTTTATTTTCTTTCAAGAAATTTCTTTATCCTCACCTTGCTTTGTCTTGTTTTCGTCTTTGTCCCCACCTTGCTCTCTATTCTTATTTGTATAGATTGTTTGCATAATGATTTCAGTATAATTTCAGGCCTTACGTTCTACAATGTTGCACGTAATTACATTTTTTCTGCCGGCATCTGCTCGATACTCTCACGCCATCACACCTCATGGAAATTATGCTTAGAAAAAACATATGCCTGCTTTGTAATAACCTGTAATTATATCAGTTAAAGGGAAATAAGCGTCTCCACTTACTTTTTTTTTAAGAAATTGGCGTGACTTGTAAATTTAGTGGTTTTATGTTAACTTTCACGCCAAATATTTATTGCGTCCAAAAAAATTACTAGTTAGGTACATGACATGAGCTGCAAAATCAACAGACTTAATAAAAAAAATAACCTAAAGAATTTAACTATTTGATAGCATGTTTGTTGTTTTCAAAATAGGGTACCTACTTGTTTCTACGTTTATTATTGAACTAAACATATTTTTTTTTTTAAATTATGCTTTTCTTTACAACTATGTCCGGTATATTTTTGGAAGTTTTCGAGATTTAGTGACAATTTGTCTGGGCATATTACCGAGTGTTTGCCTTTTTGAAAGTTTACAATAATAATATTACAAAAACATCTAGTGATCTAAAAACAGAATACTTCACAATATTGTAATGTTCTTCTGTCATTGTCAACCCTTCTCGTTTTTGGTATTTATATTTGAAATAACAATATTGCTGTGCCTAAATCTTTTACACGTGAAATTTTGAGATGTAAAGTAATTCTGCAATTGTGGCTGATTTCCACCCACCATGTCTCTTGATTACTAATACATCGACTCCTGTATTAACCAGTAACGTTGCCGATGTTCTTCGGAATGAATGATCTGTTTATATTTCAGGATGCTCTAGTTTTAAAAACTGTGCAATCTTAATAGCAATCATAGAAAGGGTATTCTTGCTGACTGGTTGATTGTAACATCTACCTGCTTGATAGCTTATAAAAAAGCGTGAAATTTCGGTTTTAATTTCCAATCTAGTCTTGATATATTTCTTGAGAATTTCTAGGTGAGAAACGAACCCAGACGAGAAGTAATTGTAAACGTACGTGACATACCATTTTTAGAATCTAGAATTGTAACTAAGTACAATAATGTCATCGAAATTTTTGAAAATGAAATAAGTGCATAACTGATCAAAACAGCATGCTCCTACAATACCTAAGACCGTCACTACCTTCATTAGCAAATATGTGTTATCACGAGACACAACCGAGCAGGAACTGGACTTCAAGACTTCTGGTTCGTGCCTCGAAATGTTTTCGGTTTTATCCTTGTCCCCAGGTACCTACTTTTATTACCCTATCCTAATTAACACTTATCCGGGTCATTGCCCACTCGGTTTGTGCTTATGTATCCTAATAAACAACAACTAATTTATGTTTACAGCCTACTTATTCTAATCTCATTTGCTAAATACATTTATTTGGGATAATTCAAAGTATAATTTATATGGCTCGTAAATTCCCAGAAAGCAAAATATATTTATTGGGGCAGGTACTAAATGTAATTGTAGCGTACCGCTACACCTACTTGCATCAAAGTCTTCAATTGAAGTGCGTGATATAGTGATGTTTATTTATTTGACGTTTTTTTTTTCAGTGTGCGATTTTTGGTTAGAGAATAATAGTTTAATAAAAATAACTTTTTACATTTTTACATAAATACCAATAAGTAAAGGAAAAAACTAAAACTGCCACAAATAAATAACCTGGAGTGGTGTGACGTCACAAATGCTCTGCGGACAATATGGACTGTTTTAAATATTTTACGAATTAGAAATCATTTTTCACAGTTAATACTAATTCGACTTGTTGTTTTCCCCATTTAGGGAGTTGTGCCTACAAAAATACCAATATCATTTTTCACATTTGTCGTTGGTCTCAGCATCGTATATACAATTTTGCAGAAAGTTGATGACTTTTATTTTTTTGATAAGTTGTTAAAAATGTCGCCAAAACGTTTTCCAAAAAGGAATTACAGTCCCTACGATATTTGTCGAGATAGAATTCCAAGAGGACCCCTGCGTCACTTTCTTGGAATTAACCGCATTCGACACCCGAGGTAAAAAGGCGGAACATTTTAAGGCACGCCCCTGCCTAGCAGGCTTATTGGCTTATTCTTTTCTTGGAATTCTATCTCAACAAATATCGTACGGACTATTGTTTTGTTTGTTTGTTTTCAGTAATTATATTTTTTAAATTTAAAACAATTTAGTGGTCACTGCTTTAATACCGAGGAAAATGAAATGACCCAACTGTACAGTATTTTAGGTGAGAAGCAAATCGCTCACAATTTTCATTTTGCAACTGTTTTTGTAATACTGATTTTAGAACATTTTATTGGTCACTGTTCTAATGCAACGAAAAATTAAATGTATTCTAGACGGAAAACGAATCTTCTACATTTTTCGCTATTTGAATCACTGGCACGCATATTCTACATACAGTTCCGCAACATTTTAGCGGTCGCTGGTTTTGTGGGAAGAGAAAGAAGTAAACAGACTTTTTGTACGACGAGCGCTGTTACATAACAATTAATTCTCGGCCAGCAGAACAGTTTTGGAAAAGTTCGGTGTGTTGACCTTGACGAGTTAATATTCTGCGCCGGCTATCAATGAAATTATTATTTATCTGGGCGATTTTTTGTCTCCTTTTTTGTCGCTCTCTCGCAAAAAATTTGTTACTCCGCATGTTCATCCGCCGTAAATGGCGAGACGTGTTCGATGAATGCGCGCGAGTATTCTTTAACAATTTTGTTTATTGTCCTGGCACAAAGGCGAGGGAACTTTAACGAGGCGTCGGACAATTTTAAACAGTAAATGTCGCTAAAGGACAATAAAAAAGGATTTACTGCTCTTTCTCCTAGATATCGGAATGATAACCCCATCCACCCCGTATACACATTACCAATAATTTGTTTAAGTAATAAAATAAAGCATAAAAACAGCATAATAAATAAAACGCAACATTGTATTGACTGAGGCAGTTATGAGCTAACTGTTTACAATAAACAATACATAACCTTAGGTTAAAGAAAATACTATAGCTGGAAGTAGTCTATTAGGTCAATGAAATAATGTATGAACGGGTGGCCAGTTTATCTTAAGGCAATTTTCGTGGGGTTACTCACGTTTTCTCCAAAACGTCGGTGATTCACTAGTGTCGGAGTTTGCTATTACAATTAACTGTAGAATACACGAAGTGTGCATTTTAATTTCCCAATGACACACTTCCCTACTTGGTAGAATTTGTCTTGCATAATTCTGCTATACTTCTTAAGAATATAGTCATTATTGCGCCCAAATGTTCGCACAAAAATATTATTTTGATTACATTTTTATTTGGCGAGTACTTTTAAATGTAGTAGAAATTTAAGAAGTCAAGAACTTTTGACAATCTCATGGTCTATAACTACACAAGCTTTTTATGAACGTGCCGCCCACTTTCGTATACACAGAGACGTTTTTAGTATGCACTGCGCCCGCTTTGTATGCGCTGCGCCCACTTTGTATGCACTGCGCCCATTTTGTATGCACTGCGCCCATTTTGTATGCACTGCGCCCGCTTTCTATGCACTGCGCCCTTTTTGTATATATTGTGGTCTTTTTGTATACACTACGCTCGTTTTTCTATGTACTGCGCCAGAATACAGTTATACTGAACTGTTGATAATAAAGGCAACCAATCAGCATCAGTGATAAAATTCTTATCCCACGGCTATTAAATTAATGAATGCAGTGTAAAGTGTCTGCCTGTCGATGCATAAGTATCACAATACGTTTTGTGTTTATAATTGCTAAAATTTAGCTTTAAATCTTCATTGAAGTTGTGTCCACTTAAAATTATTATCAAGTGCGTGTCATACTTCGAATAGATTGTTGTCCGTGTGTGAAAAGGTTCCTAACCGTGTACAGTTTCAACAGGTACATATACGAATAACGGTAAATCGCAAGAATTGTCGAGCCCAGTGAATAGATCTATTGTAAGGTGAACAAAGAAAAATTTCGGGGCATTGATGGATGTGAGGCTACGTTGTTAACTGTAAAGGCATACAGAACTTCCTTATAGGGCGTAACAATATAGTGCTTTCTTTGGCGCTTAGATGATGCAAGTATTTTTTTTGTGGTACGGATGGATGCAGGTTTTTTGTTCGAAACGCAACGACAGTTGAATAAATGTATGTACACAGAGGGTTTCGTTAGGAAGGAACATAGATAAATTGATAAAATATTCATGTTTTTTCAAGCTGTAGTGTTATAAAATAATGAAAAATGGTACTTATAAGTTTAATATGAATACAGACCCTTAAGAAATATTATTAATATTTAAAAAAATTGTAGGAAAATTTCAGTTTCTCTTGAAAAGGATACAGAGGTACAAATTCCTTCTCAATCAAGATTGAAAAAAATGTTTTGACATTGTTTAAAGGCCATATTTGTGCACTTATTGGTACTATAGTGTGTAGTTTCGATCAAATATGATTTTCTCATAACGGAAAAATAAAATGACCTACAAAAATAGAGTAATTTCAGCAAAGGTTTATAAAGTGATAGATGTTAATACTTTTTTACAAAATATGCAATAACAGCAGAATAATCAGTTTAGTTTCAAAATGGCGAATCATTTTTTGATTTTCTGTTAAAGCAAAGCAAAATATTAAAATTATGAGAAAATATTTTCTATAAAATAAGTTTCACATTAGGCAGTTTAGGATTTTTTATTAAAAATTATGCAAAAGTATTTTTTTTTAATTTTTTATATTTACCTTAATAATTAAGCTATTTTTAATATTATTTAGTGCTTTAGATATAATTACCTTGCAAATCAATGTTCGACCAAACTGGCAACTTTATTTTATTGAATGATATTTATTACTTAATAAAATCAATTTGAAGGTTCATATTTGTAATTTCAATAGTTTATGAGATATAAACAGTCGAAGACTGACAAAGAAAACCTTAATTTTTTATAAGAAATTCATGTAACTAACGATCTACAATAGCTACAAACTTGTACGAAAGCTCATTTGAAAGATCAATTAATATTCTACAAAATTTTCTTAAATGTCCATAACTTTAATAGTTTAAAAGTTATAACTGTTTATAATTATTTATGAACAAATCGCATAGCGGCTCTTCGAAATTTTATAAAAAATCGAAATAATTTTATTTTGACAAAAAAATATATGTATATAGTTGATTTTGTTATTTTTTCTCTATCTAAAAAAATAACAGCACTTTTGACGATTCTTGATAACAAATTGTCAAGTAAATAAACAAATAAATTTTCAATATTTTCTTTATGATTTCTTCTGGAGAATTGCAAATTATAAATTTAAAGAAAGAACAGAAATCTTAATATATTATTTAAAAAACAATAAAATAAAATAAGCGATTATAAACAATTAAAAATTTTTGAAAAATATGTAATTATTGCAAAAATTGTTTAAACATTATAGCTAATATTTTTTAATGCCACTTTCTAACATAAAAAGTTATAACTATTTAAGGTGTGGTAATACGAGTAAGGTGATCTCGACAAGTACAGTTGTCAAAAGGTCTCCATGAAGCGAAATACACCTTCTTTTTAAGCAATTATCCGACTTTGAATGTTAACGTAAACTTTAAATAAGCTATTTCGATGGGAAATTCAATTCTCTAAATAATTTTTGCTATGAACTATATAGTCCAATTAACTAAGCCTTTAAATCGAAATTTTGCCAACTTGGCTGAATTTTTGATATGAGTTAGTTTAAGGTATATTACAACAATAAGTGAGAGTAATTTTTTGTTCAACCCCCGGCCAAGGGTGGAAAAAGATAAAACAAAGGGCTTTTTCAAGATAACTCAAAAAGGGTAAGCGCTAGAAAAAAATTTCTGAAATCTTCCCTTAACTTCTAGCCTCCCTAACTCTGTTAATTTTAATAGTACAAGAAAAAGCTAAGAGGCCATTTTTATGTAGAATTGTCTGCTTTACAACTTTCATGAAAAAGTTTTCGGCTAAGCGCAATCTGCCTCCCCGCTATATTTCATCCGTAACCGCGCTTGCGGGAAAATTTAAAAGCCTCTTACGTCGTTTTCATTCTCTTTACGAGGTTATTACTTTCATAAGAACGAGATGCGAAGCGACATAAAGAGAAATATAATGGCATAAACATGTATAAAATTGAATTAACAACGCTGTAAGGATTGTTGTAAAATGCGAGAGCGGGGGCTTTTCGCGAGATAACAATCTTTTCATGGCCGGGCAAAAGTAATAACCCGCGGTTCCCATTCGGGTACTCCTACGAAGTTTACATTTTTTTGAAGGGTTTTATACCGGGTGTTAACAGAATTGTTAGGCATGCCACAGCCGTCTGGGTTTTCAAGATTTAATTTTAAAAGACGACATTGTACCTGTATCAAAACTACCCTTTTTCTACTCTGAAAAAAAATTTTAAATAAATTTTTGTTTTTTTCAGCAATTTAAAATTGCGGTAAAAATGTGAGAAAAGTTTGACTGTTTGAAACAAAGATACGGTTCACTAGATCAAGATAAAACTTCACATAGTTCTTCTGGGTATATCGAACTGTAAAAGTCGTGCTTAATATTAGCCATTTCGTGGATATTTCTAATTTAGCCGTAAATTTTCTATAAAACCATAAATCACCCTTTTTTCCTTTTTTTTAAAATTCATGTAAAACATGAAAAAAATAAAATTGTTCCGAAAAGTTGCAGCAGCATGTTATAGGAAATTTATTCCAGTTTTCGAGTATGAATAAACAAGCCATCAGGTCCATGCCGTGTCCGTGGACTCGGAAAAAAAAATTGCAAAATTTTTTTGTTGCGCTATTTCTTAGAATTGCATGATAACCTCCTAAAAAATTTCGGCCGAAAGATCTAAAGACTAGAATCTTAGAGCTTCAGAATGCTTTTTTTTTAATTCCCGATACGGCCATATTTCACCTAAATACAGTTTGTCAAAAATCACGAAAAAATATCGGAAATTCTTTTGACCCTTTAATTTTTTGCATTAGTTTATAAGGATTAATATTCTAATCATCATGTGGTTTGATTATAGAGTTCCACAGGGGTCCACTTTAGGCCCATTATTCTTTATGATTTACGCTTCCCAATTGAAAATGTCAAAATTAAACTTTAGTTTTGTTTTTAACTACGCTGATTCTTAAAAATGTTAAGTAAATGAAACAAGTGGTTTTAAAAATATACCATTTTGAATTACTCCTCAAATTGCAAGCGACAATAGCGGTTTGATGTCACAAAATACTGCGTACTGCTTATTGCTGAATTGGTCATTGTCTTTTGGACATTCTACTGTAAGGAAAGCAACACAAAGTGGCAGTTGACAAGATACTACAATCGATCGCACTGTTGTGACATACATAACGAGAAATGTATATCTATACAATTTTTTTGAGCACATGTACCACGCCTCCAAAAATTATATTTTTGTACAGGCAGTTTTAAAATGGCAAGAACTTGTCGACTAATAAAAAAAATGAATCAACACATTTGTAAACATTTGGCTTTAAAAAAATGTAACATGCATAATGGCTTACAATTTTCAAGAAGTTATAATTTCCAAAATTGCGTTGTTCGGAGTCCATTTAAAAACAAATATTTCATGAATTACATTACATTTTGTAACATTCCTCTTCTCAACTTTTATTAAAAATGTTTTTGATACTTGATCCCTTTAAAAAGGTATAAGACGAAATGTATATGGAAATTATATACCATCAGATCAAATATTTACTGATTTTGTCAATTGTTTTCGAAAAACAAGAAAATTCAATGATATTGAGGGTTGCTTTCGCTGTACAGCAAGAAATAGACGCTCTCTCAACGGTAATAATAAATAATTTTATTGAAAACTAGTGTATAGAAAACTTGTGTATGAAAAGACGTGTTGACGGAGTAAGTGTTCGTTGGAGAGTGCCTGTGGTTGAAGTCGGTCGTAGGTAGCTTGGTAGTCGGTGGCAGAAGTCCCTGGTCCTGGCGCCACTCTGCAGGGGTCGGCTTCCGGGAACCCCGTGGTGCGTTCGGCGGCGTTCTTGACGTTGTACTTAAAAATGGGTCACTTGCAACATGTGTACCCACAATATGATCGTTTTTATGCAAATTTACTACTTAAAATACTATTAGGTACTATATATGATTCCGATTTTTTAGGGAAATTCTAAATTTACAGTGTGACTTTGTATAGAGACAAATGCATTATGTCAACAATGAATATAAACATGAAAAGTATCTTGTTTTCCATGGCAACGCAGTAACAGACTTGATACAACCAGTATTCATCTCTGTATACCTGCATATCATTATTTTTTTAACGGGAAGACATAGAAAAACAATAAAAGTAGTTTGCTGAAACTGAGAATGATATATTAAAAGATTGTATGAAATTGGGAAAGATAAATTTAATGACGTCACACCCCTTAGCACTGTCATGGCGGCGAATCATCAGTTCTGGGCGCCCTGTACATTATTTACAGATATCGCGAAAATGTGAAATAGGAAAAGCTGTACAATTTTTTTTCTACACAGATTTGTGAGGTGTCCGTGCCTCAGTAGAAGCACAATATTTATGTATTTATGTTCATGGCTGAAGATGGGAATAGCAAGAGCAGAATGAGCTCATAAACATTTTTGAGACGACATATGAAAGCCTTTTTGGTTTTCCTATTTCATATAAAAAGTTAAAGTTATCTGTAACACCGGCAACTCTGTACAGCTTTCTACGTTATGCGTAAATGCTGCAGAGCTATACTAGCAGTTCTCAACAGTTTTTCGATTAAAAAATCATGCGTATTTCTTTTACATTTGTTTTTTTCCTGTTTTTTTCACAAATAAACTTTTAATTACAAATTCCGCACAGTATTGTTATTTTAAATATACGAACACATTTAAAATTCACCCTTTATAAGCGCAGAAAACACTGTCGTGAAGATTCGCACAATTTTTCTTAAAATTGCGACAGGAAAAAATTGTATCAAGCTTTCATACAATATTCGGGAATTTGAGAAAATCTACATTTGTTGTAAATAATTTCACAATTGTAAAAATAATTATTTGTTCATGTCACAACTTTAGGAACCATTTTGTGCATTTTCAAGTCAATGTTTTTTCCGTGTAGATTTCAAATTATTGTTTTACTTTTTTATCAAACCCGTCTACTAGCGAAGAGTCAAATCACCCAACTGGGTTCCAAATTAAAAAATTTTGTGCATGCTAAACAGGAAAATTTTTTCGCATTAGTCCGATAAATCACTCAAACTTAAAACGTATCGAACGAAGACGACTACTAAGCGTGGGCATTCGCTCTGTTCCCCTCTCTATGGAAAGGAGCGGGCGAAAACGAATCTCAAAATCTAATAATAAGGCCGGCATGCAAATTTTATCGTTTTCCATTCTAAAGGATTACGGGATTCCCCGCTAAATAAAAGACGGAATGAAATCGGAGGCAGATACGCCAATTGGTCCGATTGTCGGCTACACCGCGTTTCTCGGGATTAACTCATTTTTCTTTTATAAAACAACGGTTCTTGTGCATCTCGTCTCCTCGTTTTTACCCCCTAGATCCGCCTTCTTGACGAGCTGATCTCAGGAAATCGCAGCGTTCGTATTCATGCCGCGCGCAAAAAGTTACCGCAACTTCGATTCGTCCGAGGGACTTCTGCGAATAAAAGTCGGGTAGTTTTTGTTGTAATTATACAGGCGTTGTCCCGAGGATGGTGGATTCTGTAAAAAGCTCAAGCATCGTCTATATTTGGAAACGTAAGAACAAAAAATAGAGGTATTTACGGATTGTGGCAGAGACACGCTACTGTCGACTTTCATTTCATCACGTGATAAATGTAACCCTGTGATTTGTAATTTGGAGGTAATTAGAATGAGCTTCGAAGAGTCCGCATCATACAGTCGAACTAGAATTTGAAAGTATATTATTAGTATTTTTTTTAGATATTTTTTAGATATTTATTTATTTATTATTTGAGACATAAAATGTATACGAAATGTCGTAACTGTTACAAACAAGTTGTCAAAAAAGAAATTACATTTTAACAAATATTTAAACAAGTAATATATAAAAAACATAAAATATATAAAACGTAATATAAAAAAGAGTAAATAAACGTTACAAGTAATGTTTGATTAAATATAAAAGTCTGCGGTAACGTTAACGTTAACGTTATCCAAAACCATTTTAGGTCAATAATTCTTCGAAGACAGGTACCACCCCAAGACGATTTTTTTTTTCAAAGCGGTCAAATTTCAGAATCCAACGCGGACTTTGCCGCAGGACCCTTGCGGCCCCAGCCTGGACTGTGTTCGAAAGTCGACCTGAGTACCCTGCATTATATTAACCAGAGACGGATACCTGACCAGTACACTAACTATAAATTTTTGCTTTTTTTATTGTATGCAGGCGATATAATTGCTGGAGCTGCACAAGTTTCTAAAAACACGTCGCGTGGCGTGGCGGGAGGGGGGGCATGTTATTTGTGGATTGCTGTCTCTAAATATGTGGTTAAAACGTTGATACTTATTTCTGGTACACCCTGTAGTCATCTAATTACACGGCCCAAAAAATGTGTGTAAATTATAAGTATCTTATTTATTTTCCGCGTGTCATATGAGTCACGGGATAGCATCTGACTTGACAACAATGCGTCTCTGACTTTATCGTCTGAGAATTCCATATTTTTAAGGCTACGAATTTTAGTTGAATTTCTTGCGTCAAATAAAACGACTACATTCCTGTTTGTACAAATGAAAAAATGTTGTTTGCATCGTATTCGATGCCCTTCATAAATAATTTATTTCCAATCTGAGACTAATAAATATTGAGTTACATAATTTCGTGCTCCATCCGAGCCGAGCAACTGGAAATTACTGGTTGTTAATAGATAATGGGAACGAACTCACGGCATGAAGCGGCGCGGATCGTTTTTCAATAATGACGACTGAATCCGTGCGCGTGAAATCTTCTATAAATATATTATTAGGGAAAAGAGGCGAAGACATAGGCGAGAACGGAACGCGTGGAAAGTTTCAACTAAATGATTTATTGGATTTCCATGAAGGACGTTACCATCGCAATTGGGTACAAAACGAACATTGGTTTTTGTTTCTTAATCCAGTACCGAATCTTACTTATAAAGGATGAATTGTCGTTTCCAAGTTCATTTTCGAAATTCGCTTAACTTTGGAATCAGACCTATGAAACCGTTTGCAGAGCTTCTACGCACAAAAAACTCGAACAAAGGTAGTTGCCGGTGCACGAGAGCATCTAGCCGACCATCCCAGTGAGACAGAAGCTGAAATTATTTTTACCTATGTTTTGAATTCAACCGCCGATACTCTCAACAGAGCCGCAAATTACTCCAAACACCCCAAGCCGAAGAAAACATCTAGAGAGTCTAACCTGTTGACAGAAATACCGCCTGATTCTAGCGACGCGCTTAATAGTCCAGCCACTGAAGCATTTTAGCTATTAATTTTTTCGGATGGAATGGATTGACGTGAAATTTGAACTGTAGTTAGGGAATAGTCCAAGAAACAAAAGTTATATAGTGCCGATGTGTGCCTTTACCCTAGGGGTGGTTGCCACCCCTTCTGGAGGGTGGGAATTTTTTTATTAAAAATAACCTCAGGATTCGATAGAGGGACGAATTCTAAGCAAAAAAATTTTTTGTACAGTCGATACTTTTTCAGTTATTTGCGCCTAAACATGATCGTTTTTAGCCCAAAAGTGCATGTTTTTGATCCATTTTTCGCATATATCTCAAAAACTACAAGTTTTATCAAAAAAATGATCATAAGCAAAAATGAAGGTAATTAAATAGCAAAGAGAATGTTTTTTTTATTTTTGTAGGTATAGAACCCGAGTTATGATTCCCAGAAGTCGAAGTCAATTTCGAAGATATGTAACTTTAATCAAAAAATTAAAGGTTTTTCGAGGAAAACTTATATACAAGTCGTTAGCATGAAACTAATGAAGTTACAATCAAAATAAAATTATTGTCTTGATTTTTGAGAAAAAAAAATCGGTATTAAAATTAATGACTTGACGGAAAAAAAGTATTAAAAGTATTCCTTCTGCAATTTACTTTATTTATGTTTTAACAGTGGATTCTGGGAATTTAAACGATTTTGGAAGCCTAAATTTAAAAAAATATTTCATTTACTTTTTAATAAAATTTTTCAAAATATTTCAAAAACTAACAGAGTTATAAAAAAATTATAGAATAAGAAATTGCAGGTTTTTTCTTACTGAACAATTTACTTCTTTTTAATTTTTGTATGACAAAATTTGACTGATTGTGAGTTATGGCCCTTAGAAGCTCAAAACTAAGCTCCAAGACTGCCTTTCCCGAGACCTTTTAGCTTACAAATCTAAAAAACGAAGAGCTCAAAAAACCTGCAATTCACAGAACTTAAAGTGCTAAAGTGCTTTAAATTCCCTACAAAATGGTTTTTTGAGTAAATTTATAACTTTAAAATTACAAGTTATGGTAAAAAAAATTAATCGCATTTTTTCGGTAAAATTTTCGGTGCGAGCAAATTACCATCATCTTTGTGTATTTTGGAGCACTTGTGAACTGATTTGAGTAAGTATTTTAACATACACACACGTATCCATTTGTAATGTACATATATAATTTTTTTTTATTTGATATAAATTTAAAAAATATATATAAAGAATAAATCTATAACTTTAAAATTACAAAAGTTATGTTAAAAAATGAATCGCAATACATTGTGAATGCACCAAAAGAATATTTTAAACTGTTACAAACTTTTTTTTCTATTTTTTTGGTCATGGAAGGGTAGTTTTTAAGGATTTTTAAGGGTTGAAAAGTTATTAAATTTTATAAATTATATTAAAAAAACATGAAATGAATTTTATCCAACATATTTGAACATGAATTGAATCTTTAAAATACGTAAATCTGCGAGTTTCGCATTTTTCTCGTAAAGGGGTAGTTTTCACCCCCAAATAGAAAAAATCACACATCTAGACAATATAACTTATGTAGTGGAGGGTCAGATGAGCTTGTATGCAAATTTTCAAGAAAATCCATGCTGTCCGAAACAATTGGGAGCTTTTACCTTACTTTCGCCTTCAGTGACTGTACTATAAAATTGCGCCCCAGTTCCAAAGCCAAAAATGAGCTGGCACACGACACCGAGTTGTCTCACGTAGATCTAGAATAACAGCCATATTCGATGACTGGGAAGTCAACAACTATGAATCACCTGAATCCGGAGAAGTCATTATTCAAACCGGCCAGCAGTCTAAGAAGATTCCCGAAACATGATCGAACGTCGACCCATGTATAATGTAATTCTGTAACTAGAGTCATGTCTGGCCAATATGAGTGAGTTCACGATCACACATGATTTCTTTTTAAAATACCAATATAAAAATATACTTTTTACGATTCAGAACATTCGGAACAAGGGGAGATATAGAGACATAAATAGACACAGAGATAGTAGAAAAACTAGCCAAAGTGCAAAGTACTAAGGATTAAAACAACGGCTCGGTTGAAAGCTGTTGTAGGCAAATTTACAATAAACGTGTCCTACTGTCACCAGTACCAAAACCAAAGTCCGGGACGAAGTTACGCACAGGGAACCGCTATGACAAAATCTAAAATATGGTTTTTGTGAGCAGGCCCTCTATTAAATTGATACACTCATTTTTATAATCATACAATTTAATTAATTTTGTTTGATCAGATAAAAGTTTTTGGATTATTGAACATCGTTAGTAGTCCAGTCACTGAAGGCGAAAATAAAGTAAAAGCTCCCAATTTTTTCGGATAGCATGGATTTTCCTGAAAATTTGCATATAAGCTCATCTGACCCCCCACTTCACAAGTTATATTGTCTAGATGTGTGCTTTTTTCTATTTGGGGGTGAAAACTACCCTTGTACGAAAAAAATGCGAAAATCGCAGATTTACGTATTTTAAAGATTCAATTCATGTTGGATAAAGTTCCTTTCATGTTTTTTAATATAATTTATGAAATTTAATTACTTTTCAACCCTTAAAAATCCTTAAAAACTAACCTTCATGGCCAAAAAATAGAAAGAAAAAGTTTTTAACAGTTTAAAATATTCTTTTGGTGCATTCACAATTCTTTTGTTATTCATTAGAAAGCTTACGACTCATTACAAAGTTGCATCCCTTAAAAATCATCCCTTATAATAAAATAAAATATTATTGAAAGCTTGAGATGTTTTAATGGTATGCATATGTTGAATTATAATCTTTTTATTGGTTTTGAAACTTGCAATATATCATATATTGCAAATTTTCAGCCACCTAAAAAAATCTTATGGAAGACCTACCTCATAAAAAACCCTACCCCTTAAAGAAAAATTTCCTAAAAATTATATGCGAGTATGATGATATAATTATTATTTTTTTAATTTTATTGAATTTATTCTTAATATATTTTTTTTAAATTTATATCAAATAAAAAAATTTTTATATACATTAGAAATGGATACGTGTGTATATGTTAAAATACTTACTCAAATCAGTTCACAATCAAATACACAAAGAAGATGGTAATTTACCCGCTCCGAAAATTTTACCGAAAAAAAGCGATTAATTTTTTTACCATAACTTGTAATTTTAAAGTTATAAATTTACTCAAAAAATAATTTTGTAGGGAATTTAAAGCACTTTAAGTTCTGTGATTTGCAGTTTTTTTTAACCTTTCGTTTTTTAGATTTGTAAACTAAAAGGGCTCAGGAAAGGCAGTCTTGGAGCTTAGTTTTGAGCTTCTAACGGTCATAACTCGGTCAAATTTTGTCCTACAAAAATTAAAAATAAAGCAAATTATTCAGTAAGAAATAACATACAATTTTTTATTCTATCATTTTTTATAACTTTGTTAGTTTTTGAAATATTTGAAAAAAGGCGATTTTTTAAAAATTTAAAAAAATTTTTTCAAATGTAAATGCTTTTTTTTTTAAATTTAGTCTTCTAAAATCGTTCAATTTCCCAGAATATACTGTTAATACATAAATAAAGTAAATTGCAGAAGGAATACGTTTAATTTTTTTTTCCGTCAAGTCATTAAATACCCATTTTTTTTTCTCAAAAATCAAGACAATCATTTTATTGTGATTGTAACTTCATTAGTTTTCATGCTAACGACTTTTACCACTCAATTTAAAGGTCTTTTCAAGAACTTTAATAGGTGTTATATAAGTTTTCCTCGAATATACAAATATTAAAAAAACAATCCGTTTGCTATTTAATTACCTTCATTTTTGCTTATGATCATTTTTTTGACAAAACTTGTAGTTTTTGAGATATTCGCAAAAATGGCTCAAAAACATGCATTTCTTGGGCTAAAAACGAACATGTTTAGGCGCAAATAACTCAAAAAGTATTGACTATACAAAAAATTCTTATAGAACATTTTTTGCTTAGAATTCGTCCCTCTATCGAATCGTGGAGTTATTTTTAATAAAAAAAAATCCCACCTTCCAGAAGAGTAGGTAGGATAGGTAGGGTACACATCGGCACTATATAACTTTTGTTTCTTTGGCTATTCCCTAGTTACAGTTCAAATTTCACGTCAATCCATTCCATCCGAAAAAATTGGTAGCCAAAATGCTTCAGTGACTGGACTATAGGTATATTTGAAAATATTATTTGCAACTTCTTTTTACACACCACCTTTTTCTTATAGTCACACCGATGTCTTCGACCAAAAATGCACCACACCTCTAGATTTGCTCTTTCCATCTTACGTCCCAGTAAAGCATCCTTGAACGGTCTAAAGGCACTAAAAACTCACCCCTTCTACTGTTTGATCGAACTCTTTTATCAATTCCCCCATAGTCGGGAGTTTATCGGAAAAATCTTCCCTCCCGAGGCGACCGCCAAAGAGACGCACACACCATCGCAAATAATGCGGTTACATCGCCCCAGATAGTTGCGCTACGTAACAGCAGAATCGATATTAATGTCGTCAGCGGTAAAATGTACGCCGTATCAATCAAAGTTGGCGTCATTGTCTCTCGTCGCTTCTTGGCCTTGAGATCCGGTGGCGCTAAAATGTTAACGCGCCTCTCCATGGACTGCTAGATGACACTGAAAGCGATAGGATCTCTAATATGGTAATGTTTCCTGCTTCAAATTCTTTAGAAGTAAGGCTAGGTATTTTGAGTATTTTTATTAAAATTGTATACGTAAAGTTGAGACATCGATTTAGCTTCGTTCGTATAAATATGTAGAGGGTCCTATGGAACAAACATATGCACACACATAGAAGATACATCTATGATCAGTGTTGCCACAGTGACAGATTTATACCCATTTGGGTACATTTAATAGCATTTGGTACGGTAGTACTAATTTTAAGGAAGACATTTTGGTAGAATTTTGTTAGTTTCCATCAAAACACAAGTAGAAACTTGTAAAAAAATGCTGGAAGGTACCGTCTATTTTAAAAATTGAATTTATTAAATTTCGTTGATGTTTCATAGTTCTGTGCTATATAGCTCAGCTATAGCTGCTATAGCATAGCAGCTATAGTCCAGAAGCAAAGACAGTGGATGGACACAAAAGAGTGGCAAGCGCAAAACAAAAAGTACTCAAAAACAAAACGGTACAAAATCAGTCGAAAGCTTCAATGAAAAGTGCTATGGAGATGATGTCTAGTAGGCAACCACAACAGAACTTTAGGTGAAAAAGTGGAAATGAATAGAGCCCAACAACGTTGAGAATATGGGTATGTTGTTAGAGGAAACTGCAGTAACGTAATTTATGGAGCTCGAAGCTCTGGTAGAGACTAGTATTGCGAGAAAGGCTAATGGAAAGCGATAGGATTCGACAAATTTATTGAATACTAGCGGCCCGTCCCAGCTTCGCACGGGTGGACATTTATTTTAAACATTTTGGGATATAAAAAATATAGCCTATGTTACTCAGGAATAATGTAGCATTCTAATGGTGAAAGAATTATCGAAATCCGTCCAGTAGAGTTTATTCGTAATAATAGTAATACAAAAATACAAATCTTTCCTCTTTATAATATTAGTATAGATGACCCAAAAAGAGAAAAACCTTCAAGAGGCAACCAATCTTGCCGATGCGAAATACAACCGATGCGAAAGGAAGTAGGGACCAACTATAGTGTTGTCCAACACAAAAATTTATGAGTATTGCAAGGGTCGTTACGTTGTCGCATTACGACATAGTCACATTAGATGTTAGGTACTTAAATATAAGTATCTAAATAATTTTAATACTATTGGTTAAACCCAAGGGAAGGGGAGAAAAAAAGGCTTGTTTGACTCACACATACTAAGACCAATTTTAATAGGTAAGTACTATATTTTTTTAGGTTTTATGAAGAACGTCTTCCTAAAGTTTATCGACAGAATCCTGAAGCACCCTTCCGGAAAATCAATTTTGCCATGAAACTATAAGAGTTAGGAAAAAAGTGAATGTACACTTTTTGTCAATAACAAACTGTTCCATCTAAAAACAGCATCATATTTTATTTTCAGTAGGGTCGTATTAATTTTTTTTATTTAATGGGTCTGAGTTCCCATAACTCCGCCACTGGTTGCTTGCGAGACTTCTACTTCCATGGAAAGAAAAATGGTATCTTATATGATGTGTCATGCCAAATTTGGCTTAAATAGCCTTCTTCATTTAGAAGTTATTTAAAAAATTCTAATTTTTTAAAAAATCTTTAACGCCATATATTTCGAAAATGAAGCGTCTCTGGAAAAAAATTTATACTTGATTTTTTTCTTATTTTTTTATGAGGAATATCTCCTTAAAGTTTGTCGACTTAATCCTGAAACATCCTGTATAATAATGTCACTGTTATTAAAAAACTGTTTGACAGAAAATTGTTTATTTAAATATTGGACACATTGTTATGTACACATAAGTATTAAAAGTTGAATTATTCAAATTTGAAAAGTTAACAACACGAAATTTATTCAATTCTACTTGTTCTTCATGAAAACTATTATGATTCTCTATCTGCATTTCTGAATGATCTTGAGGTGTCACTAGTTCTTGCTGATGAAATAAAACACATTTCTTTTTGGTTTTGGTATCATGTAAAGTTACAACCAAAATTTTCCCCGTGTCGTCTATATCTTTAAGAGTTAAACTGTACAATTCTGCACGCCGATATGCCTCATTTAAACCAAATTTAGTACCACATTCATGAATAAGAGCTTATCGCCTGGAACCTCTTTTAAAGACGTTTTCCATAGTCAAAACTTTTAATTTGTTTGCTAGGTATGTGTCATTTTGTCGTTTGAAAAAGGCAAGTAGCTTTTATATTGTGATATATCCATGTCTTTGTTTATCTGTTTAGAGTTTGCCTAAAACAACGAAAAATACGAAAATATGTATAAAAAATAGCTTACCTTCTCAAGAAAATACGCTATCATTACACATTCATCAGTTCTTAGCGCGTTTTTGTCATTCTCCACTTACAAAATATTTCGTATATCTTCTCGTATTTTTCCTTGAATTTTAAGAGAAGTATTCTCGAAGATGCTTCTCGAACGACATTTAAAATGTCTTCAGAACAATTTTCTATAAATTGTTTTCAGTAGCTTCAAGACTCGTTTTTATAATTAATATATAACTTTCGAATCAATTCAACTCACAGAAATGAAACTTAACTGTTATTATATGAATCGTAGTACAAGATCCCGACTTAGATCGACCTTCACTCATCGAGTTTTCTAATAAAATTTGAATTTTTGTAATATAATATATTAATATAATAACAAGACTTCATTCACCAAAGAATACGAGGTTTCATTTTTGGTCACCATTTATGAATCTCCCTGTATAACCATTTTTATTTTATAACTTTCGAGATCCAATACATCCATCATCAATTTAGGACATCGTGTACTAATTTCGAAGAAAAAATTTCTGCAAACTCGTATATTACGTTATTAGAATTTGAGTTCCACATAATTTAAGGTGGCCATGTCCCTGGCCGAGAAATGGTGAAATTTCTGGCATTTTTAGGTACTGAAATCTTAAAAAGTAAAACGTGTAGAACACAAGTAAGCACAAAAATAAAATCCTTGATGTTTTGTTTATTCATTGTTACCATTTAAATTTACCCAAACAAAATAATAACTAAAAAAAGCGTTTATAAAACATGCGTTTTCTGTTATCCTAACCCCACATTTTAAGAATTATTTTTACGTACTTACAAATAAAAGTAAACAATTTTATATGTAGGACTAAACAAGTAAATGTTATAAGAATATTTACATGTGGTGTTATATATAAAAAAGTTAGTATTTTCGTAGATTTCAGTACCTAAAACCTTGATGGTTTGATCGTTTTTTGCACCTGTTCATTCGTTTTACTGCGGCGTCTTTGAAAATACACAGGTGACATGACATAACATTCCTATTATTTGATAAGCTTTAGATTATTCAGTTATTAAATGTTTGAAATTATTTGTCTTTGCGGAAAACACTAAAGAATATGGGGCCCTTAAGCCATTAATTCCTTGTTTACAGTTTTATATCCTTCCTTTTTCATGTTCCGTTTATGCAACGGCAATAATTAAAAGATTAAATTATAATTTCGTGGTCTATTGTATTAACGGATAATTGTTGCTCCATTTGATGTGTTGACAAACTGGCATCGCGATAGGAATTTGTCAACAAACGAAAATGCGTTGTAAGGGGACCTTGATTTTGACTTTGGGAGAGGAAGTTTCCACATTTTATATTGCAATAGTTTGTATGCACTGCTTGAATATATCACGGTAAGGGAATTGTTATTTAATTTTTAACGAACTGCTTATTTATCTGTTACAGTATAGAAGCATATAAACCTTTTTTTATTCAACGGAACCTTATTTTGTGTGAAGTTTGGAAATCGTGCGGGAAAGTTATTTTTTGTTATTGTATCGCTTAAGTTAATGATTTCTGGCACGTAGCTTGGTTAATCTCAAGATTGGGCACGCCATAATATTTTTAAGTAGGCCATAGAAGTTAGAACAGTGAATTATAAACATAAGGGATCACCAAGAAATAGCTGGTTTCATTATATGTTGCAAATTAATTTATCTCTAAAACTGTTTTGCCAAACTATCCAGGAAAATTTTGACGAACAATTTTGCTATACAGGGTGTTTTTAGAGTATAGTGCTAAACTGAAATAGAAAATAGTAAACGAAGTAATAAACGCGCTTTGTAAAAAAGTTACAGGGTGGTAAACGTGCACTAACAAAAACATTTTTTTATAACTTCAAAATGGCCTGTTAGATTGAAATGAAACTCGGTGTAGGTCTTTAGATTATCGGTTATAATAATAATATTAAGGGTAAATAGTTTTTTCTTCATTCACAGTGGCGGATGAAGGGGCAATTGGTGTTTTTTTGATCTTTAAAAAATTATGTGACATTTTTAGAAAATAGTAACTAATTTCTTTTAATTTTTCCAATTAGAATCACATGCTTGTTTCACTTTTAGTCAATCAAATTATTTATTATTCGTATTTAGTCGTTGTTATCTCAATTTTAATTATACTGTTGGTTATAAAGGTCACCACAAAACCAGTCTTGTTTTTTCAATTATTCAAAAAAGGCAATAAGATTGGAATATTTAGACTCAAAGATGGATTCTTATACAGGGTATGACTTTAAGTGAGTAGTATATTTTTTAAGGGGTGTTCCCCAGAATACTTATCTGGAATTATTATTATTTTTTTTCGAATAAATAATCAAATTGTAAATCGCTTATCAAACTACACTTAAACTTAAGTAGTTGTATCATTGTTGTTAGCTGTTACCTTTCAATCAACTGTACGGGACTAATGTCACAGCGCACGAAATAGAAAATAATTTTATACCTATAAAGATACTGAAAATATATTAATCTGTGCAGCAACGAAACTAATTTTTTTTTTTAATAATACAGACAAGTATTGGTATGTAGACTGGCATGACTTATTAGTTGTAAGCGAAACTAATTTGTTTTAAAGTACCTAATTATTTTTGTTGTTATACAGGGTGTCCCGCTACTTGATACAAAAAAGTACATATAGATCAGATCTAAATAATGCCAGTTCTTTATGTATTTTTTTTTTTCATACAGACCTTCGTTAACAAGTTACGGGCCCTTAAAGGTGAAAATTAAAAAGTTATTTTTATTTACAGCCTCTAAACTATTAATTTCAGCATGGTGTAAATTTGGTGATCGATAACACATGCGTACAGCTTGTATTTGATGTTGTAAGTGAAACTTCATTATGTCCAGAACGCCAGGGACGGACTATGCCCAATGGTTAACAACCCAGAATTTTTGCATAGATTACGTTCGCAATTTGCCTGTATTAAAAATAAGTTCCCAGGAGTTAAAATAACTTTTTAATTTTCACCTTTGAAGGACCGTAACTTGTTAACGAAGGCCGTATGAAAAAAAATTATATGAAGAACTGATATTATTTTAACCTCATCTATTTGTACTCGACTTTTGTGTGTCAAGTACCGGGACATCCTGTATAAAACGTACATACTTAGTAAATAAAAATGTTAATCTAATTTAAAATACACGGCTCCAAGAAATTAACACACCACTGTAATAATTTTAGTAATTTATTACTACGTTATAAATAACAAATTTAAACTTATACTAACTAACTACATATTTGTAATATCAGCTTCACAAAAAATGTGTTGCACCAATATAACGCTTTGATTAACATTTAATAAAAAAACATTTAAAACCCATATAGTTTTTTTGATATGGAAATAAACAATACTTTCATTTAATTTAGTCGTCCATTTTCACCACTGTTTTGACTTACACCCTCTATCCATGATCATTTCAAGTTTATAATAAAAGGTATGTGATTATATTTTTAACGCACTGTGTTTAGTTTGCGAATCTTAGTGTCAATGACCTTTGGCAATGACTTTGTTTAATATGTAATATTATGGTCATTTTACGTATTCCAACGAAGTATACAATTGCGCACAGCCACGACGATGATAAGACGCATTTTGGAAAGTTAAAACAACTACTGCTATAAAATTCTAAAGAAAATACGATATTTTTTTTACTCTTTTTGTCACTTCTTCAGCCTAATCGGTGCTAGATAATTGGTCTAAAACAGCGTAAAAAAAACAGTATTGAACCGCAAATGATACGCACGAAATGATGTGATGTAAAGTCCGGTTCTGTATGAACGGGCGTCTTTGACGGAGATTGCTGTTCCATCCATTTTGCCCACTGCCCGATCATTGTTTACACGATTGGAATATTCAAGTTGACTTACAAGTACACTGGTGTGGTATGAAAAAAATTGTGTTTATGTGGGTTAATAATGCTCCTGGCCAATACCCACTCAATGGAAGCAATGCGCCAAATAATTGTAGTAAAATTACCCACCTTTCTCTTAAATTATGAGATTTGACAACAACGCATGTTGTCCCGATTGTGTATACGTCGCGACTAGCGCGATAATGTTAGCCTGTCCAGCGGCGGGATAGGAAAATTACGTTTAAAAGAAAAATCAGTTTGTACAATGACATTTGAGGAAGCAAACTTATGGCATGCGTTTCTAAAGGTCAAAGGTAGCCTTCGTGTAAATACGACTTCCATTCAATGTTACGCCCTACGATTTAAATATTGTTAACCAGTGGCGGTTTTACCATAAGAGCTGCGGAGCTGCAGAACACATAAAATTTTATGTATTTAATCATATTAAATATCAACAAAATATTTAAAGAATCCAAATGTACTCGCGCTAAAATAAATCTAGGAGCTTATATTATTATTTATTGCGACGCGAGCTACGCTCCTTAATATATGCAACCTCATATACACAATGTGTGGACAGCGAACAATTATATGCGTCCTTTGTTTTTATTGGCTGATCAGGCACGTGACCCAGTACACGGAGATAGGGGCTTTTGCGGCTGCAATAGTGACAGCCACTGCGCTGCAGTCTGCAGTAAATGCAGTAATATTTCGTACGTGGTATGTGGTGGTTTATTTCTGCGAGCGGCACGTGTGAATATTTTCGTTTAGGCGTCTACGGATATTATAGTTATTAAAATGAATAGCGTTTCGTTTAAAAAAAAACTTTATTTGGTTCTCTGCCTTATGAGGATAAACTAAAAATAAAAGAAGTAAAAGTTATAAAAAAACAATAATGTATACACAAAAGCAGAGTGGGTGTGCGGGTGTGATTTAAAATATTCACTGTTTTGTTTTCCGTGCTTACTTTTCGGTGGGGATAAAGCATGGACAATATACAGTGTGAAAGATTTAAGTCATTAAGTCTTTAGGTAAAATAAACATAAGAAGTCAGTTAGATTCTGCATATTGGGATAATATACGGAAACATATGAACAGGTAATGAAAAATCGTCATGTATTATTTAAAATCATAGATTGCATAAAATTTTGCGGAGCTTTCGAATTAGCACTTCTCGGACACGACGAGACAGAAAATTCGGACAACCCTGATGTGTTTCGTGGACTCATAAATTTTAGTGTAGATCTTGACGACATTTTAAAAGAACATCTAGCCACATTGGTATGACCGGGATTTTCTGTGATTGTACCGGGAATTAGCTGTATGGTCCCGGATTTCGGATTTGCACGTATAACTCCCGGAATATAATATAATGTACATATATATAAAAAAAGATAAAGAAAAAATCATAACACGCCGAGGAAAATTAAAATTCGTTGAATCGTTGGTAAATTTCACAAACGATTTTTTTTTATAAACAATATTCAATAATTTAATAAAATATATTTAGTTTATTCCAATTTATTATACCATCAGTAGGTAATTCGTAAATGGATATTTCAAAAAGGTATCAATTTCAAAAATCATTCTTGTGAAAATCTGTATTTTTTTTATAAATTCATTGTTCCTTGAAATTCAGAAGTGCCAGGAAAACGCGTGACCTTGAAAATTTTAAAATTTTTCGCCTGCGGCGCCATTTAGAGACTCCGGGCACTTAATATCCAGGAATTCAATTCAACAAATGTAACAACCCTAAGCAGAACACATTCAATCAATGTTCACGCGCCGCCACTGTTGTTAACCACATGATTCTCTTCCATAATTACAAAAATCGTTGATTTATAAGTGATAGCACTGGATAAGACAGTAAGATAAGATAAAACAAAACGATACTACTTCAAAAACCACTAGAATTCCAAATTATCGCAAGTACGGCGCGTTTCGGGTCACTTGGGCACAATATAAAATTGATAGTCTCGCACTGCGCCTCACGTAGCCCCATGGTGAATGACCGACCTGGCATATTTCGGGCGCCACAGCGTTGCTCACACATGGTCTTCCGGTAGTTTTTTTTTCAACGGTGCTCGTAATAAAAACTAGTTACGACATTTTAATAAACTAACACGGAACAGACGAAGCGGAGATTAATTTGCCGTTGACCTTATTTCGTCCAAACAACAACAGGTTGCGGTGGTGGGGCAGAATTCTGTGTGGAGGGGGTTGCGGGTTTGCTGATTTTTCTTAGAAACGGAGCCAACGGAAAATTGCTCATTATTATTGCAAAAAGCTATGGATGAAATTTATGGAAAAGACCAGTGATCAACATGTATGCCAAACGCCGATTCAATTGACCGTGAAATTGTTAATCCAGCTGATTGTTAATTACTTTCGTCTGTTTTTTTTTACAACTAATTGTTTAATTACTAAACGTTAATTTTATAAGTTAATATCGTAGATATAGGTTCTAATTGTTACAAAGAAACGTATCGAAAAAGAAAAATTTCAAAAAATTTAAATTAAGTTGCCCTTTACAACTAACAAAGCAGGACGTGCAAAGCTGCTCGCGAATTCGCTCTTTTTGCATTTTTTGTAATGTTAATTTTTAATTAACTATTGGACGTATCGGACCGGTATTTTAGAAACAATTAAAGAAAGGGTTAAACTTTTATTTCCAAACAGTTTTATATTGATAATAATAAACGCACTAGCAGCAGCAACGCACACGCTCGTAAAACGTTCAAGTCAATTACAACGAGAAGCAACAATCGAATTTACAAAATATTCAGTGATGCCGAAATTCAGAGTATTACTGAAGCCCAGTATCTCCGTCACTGGTGGACATATTTGTAACTTAAGTACTTCTAATTAGTGGTTCAAGGTTGATTAGTCTACGTCAAACATCCCCAGATATATTTTTTCTAATTTCAGCACTCTGTATCTGTAAAACGAGGTGAACTACAACCAACTTTCATATAAAACTTTCTGCTTAAAATAATTCGTTTCTCAACATGAAAAAAATTCTACTCCGTCTCCCTATAATGTATAGGTTTACAACGTGTCTAAAATTAAGTCACTGTCATCCTGTAAATTTAAAAATATTTTCTTATATGAACACTTATTCTTCATTTCTGAAATACAGGGCAGAACATTTCAAAAAAAAATGTGACTTAAAAATTTTTCAAAACAAATGAGATGTTTTATCAAAACTTTGCATGCACAATACGTGAATAGTATGCAATGTGAAAATGTAAAACCCTCATAATTTTTTTAGCGCCTGTTTTCTATTGTGTATTACCTCACTGATTCTACGTAGCTCTGTACTTCGCTCTCTCGTACATAAAATACCATTTTTAATTATTCACGTCAATTAGTGGTCTCCCACACTGGCGCGATAAAAAAATCCAGTGTCGATAATTACAGGCAAGTAAGAGGTCCTGTCTATTATGGTAATATATGGGCGTATGCGAAACCCTTAATTATAACAAGTGACATTTTATATCAATCCTGTTTGCGCTAGGCGGAATTCAAGAACTTTATTTACCGCAATCGCCGCACCGTCAATTAGTTATATTGCGAAACTTTTGAGGAAAAATAAGGATACGGGCAAACAAAGGTATCGGCGTGTTTAACAGACTGAAAGTGGATCTGATCGATAAAAAAATATGTGTTTGACTCTTTTGTACAGGATGGTATAAAGTCTTCCGCCAATGAAAGGTATCCATTGGAAACTGATTATCAGAAATGACATTGTCTGTCGCCTGTTTCCAAGTTAGGAAAAAGGGAAGAGGTTATTCCAATAGAAAGGATTTTTTTCTACAGGGTAATATAAAAAAGTATATCCAGCTAACCATAGATTATTTGGGTGAAAATAATAGGACTTTCCTTATGCCATTTTTCATTTATTCTATTTTTATTAAGGTTGCGTTGGATTTTAAGATATCCAGCTGACATTTATTACATATGATCCAAAACTTAAAATTTTTGTAAGTTATTTAGCACTAAACCAAGACCTGACCAAAATTAAAGTCAATATGTCAAATTACAATAGAAAAATTTCAAAATATTTAAATTGTCACTAGGTTGAATTTAAGTTATATGTATTAAATTATATACAGGGTGTCCCAGAATAACGTGTACAACGGAAGACCACAAAATAGGCAGATTTAGGCTAATTCACCTATATCCGAAATCGCTTCGTTTAGCAGCTAGATGGCCTCAAAGTTCGTGATTTTTTTTTTAATATTGTAATTAACTCGAAGACGTATTAATCGATTTTGATTATTTTTGGCGTGTGGACTTTTGCTTTCAATCTACACATTTTGGATATTGTTATACAGGGTGTCCCGTAAGCACATGATCAAAAAGGTACTGCGACATTCTTTGGCTCAAAAGAAGACGATCTGACTTCACTTCCGTTAAGAAAAAATGTCTGGCTCCTCCGCTATTGATTGTCAAAGTTCTTGAAGAAAAGTATGTTTTTTGTAATATCTGGAGAATGTTACCATGGATTTTAATGAAACTTGCTGTGGACTTGTTTTCTAAGTAAGACTCATGTTTTGATGAAGCAACCGCATCCATCCGCCTTGGGCAAGTGGTATATTCTTGAGTGTTTTGGTACAAGAAGTACCAGAACTTTTTATTTGGTCGCTGAAATCAATTCATTTTTTTATTGATGCATCAGTCCTTTTTCGAGATTTTCATGCTCTTGGTAAAATTTTGTGGCATTCATAGTTTTTACGCAAAACAATGTTTTCCGTTTTGTTGCGACTTAACAATATTTTAGACATATCGTAGTAAATCTGCCCTCTTACAAGAAACGGCTTTCTCTAATAATTATGCCAATTCTTTTACCTAGAATATCAATATTGAAAGTAAAATGGTTACAATTTTAAAATGTCGCGACGCAACGTATTGAATATCATTTTATTTCATTCGTTTTTTTTTACAAAACATGTTCGATATGTCAGCCATTTTCTTGCATGCATAGCTGGATCCTTCAATTGAAATTGAATTGAGCCCTCCTCAATATTTCTGGATCATTCCGTATTATGTCCGTCTCGTTTTGAATCCTACGTAATTATTTTTCCTAGGATTCCACAGGAATGGCGTAAACTATTCTTTAAGGCTCCCCATAAAAAAATCTAATGCCTAATGCCGTTAAGTCGGGGGACCTGGGGGGGCCATTCGACAGGAACATCTCTTCTTTCAATTCACTTGTGTGAAAAAGTATTATTTAAATGTGCAGTTACTACTGCACTAAAGTGCGGAGGATTACCATCGTGTATGAACCACATCTGAGCAAGAAGATCGAGAGGGACATCTTCCATTAGAATAGGAAAAGTATTATTAAAAAAATTGAGATAAGGATCCAAAAGGATGTTACCGATGATGCCGGCCCAAACATTTATTCGAAATTCGACCTGAAAGTGGTTAATACGCCTTGCATGTGGGTTTTCTTCTCCATTTATTACAAAATGACATTATCGCTTACTACGATAGTAGTGATTGTACTGAGTAGTTGTTGTACTTGAGTAGTAGTGATAATGATTATCTAAAAGTGAAAACGTTTTTCTGCGTAAAAACTATGAATGCTACAAGATATTACCAAGAGCACTAAAATCGAAAAAGGACTGATGCATCAATAAAAAAAATAAGTGATTCCAGCGATAAAATAAAACGTTCTGGTAATTCTTGTACCAAGACACTCAAGAATTTACCACTTGCCCAAGGCGGATGGATACGGCTGCTTCATCAAAACATGAGTCTTACTTAGGAACAAGTCCACAGCAAGTTTCATTAAAATCCATAGTAACATTCTCCAGATATTACAAAGAACATAATTTTTTTCAAGAACTTTGACAGTTAATAGCAGAGGAGCCAGATATTTTTTCTTAATGGAAGTTAGGTCAGATCGTCTTCATTTGAGCCAAAGAATGTGGCAGTACCTATTTGATCAAGTGCTTATTGGACACCCTGTTGTTATATTATTATATTGTCATTGTTATACAGAGTGTTTTTAAAACTTACAACTCCTACAAAATTTATGTATGGTGATAATATCTGTTCATAACTTTTTCCTCTTTCGGGCAATAATGATAACTATTTTTTATGTAATAGTTAATACCATTTGGAAGTTTTTGGGCCTCTTATAGAATTTTGATATATGATTAAATGAACGGTTTGGGTACAAAAAATATTTTTTTAAATGTATACATTATCTTGCCACTCATTACAATGTACCTGCCAGTTCCGTTTTACCAGAACGGAATAATAAATATTCACAAAATGTGTATGCTCAAGAAAATCCACCTGCTATGAAAGTGAGACATTATCAACATACATTTCGCATCAATATTTGTTTTGGGATCATTATTATTGGCCCTGTTATTCTACCCAATAGACTGAATGGGCAATTTTATTTAGAATTTTTGCAAAACTCGAGTTTTTGGAAAATGTGTCGTTAATCTCAGAGCTAACATGTGGTTTATGCATGATGGCGCTCCACCACATTTCACTGTAAATGTCCGGCAGTATCTGAACCAAAGGTTCCCTAGTCAATGGATCGGTAGAGGGGATAATTTTCCTGTTAAATGGCCTGTGCGTTCACCGGACTTAACACCTTGCGACTATTATCTTTGGGGCACTCTGAAAGCAACAGTGCACGCTTCCACATCTAACACTGAAGAAGAGTTGTGGAGGCATATTCAAAATGCCAATGTTTTAAAAAATAGCCCTTAAGAACAGCAAACGGTGACCTTTAACTTTTTTCGCCGAATTAACCTTTGTTATAGAAACAACTTTGGCCATTTTGAACAGTTTTTATAATAAGTTGTATTAAATTTAATAACATCAACTTATCGAAAAATTAAGTAACATATGGTATATTTTATCGTAGTAAACAATAATTAAGAATTGGCAGGTAGAATGACAATGAAATTATAGTCAACTTACAAAATCAGCGACTACTAGCACTTTGTTAAGTATTGTAATATGGGTGGCAAGATAATGTAGACATTTACAAAATATTTTTTTGTACCCAAACCGCTCATTTAATCAAAATTCTACAAGAGGCCCAAAAACCTCCAAATAGTATTGTCTATTAAATAAAAAATTGTTGTCATTATTGCCCGAAAGAGAAAAAAGTAATGAACAGATATTATCACCATGCATCAATTTTGTAGGAGTTGCAAGTTTTAAAAAACACTCTGTATAACACCAGAATGTATAGATTTAAAGCAAAAGTCCACCCCAAAAATAATCAAAATCGATTAATACGTATTCGAGTTTTTTACCAATTTTAAAATTCAAAAAAAATTCACGAACTTTGAGGCCATCTAGCGGCCAAACGAAGCGATTTCGAATATAGGTGTGGTCTTCCGTTGTACACGTTATTCTGGGATACCCTGTATATTTCCAAATAGAGTTACTGCAAATCTCCTTCAATAGAGTACAATTATCCGACATTTCTTTATGTACAAAAATGTTAATCACCGAGCTAATGACACACCTTCAAAAAGGTCAATTCATTCACGTCAGATTTCTGCAGATTTTCTTTCACCTGACGCATTCATCGAGGCCAAATACCTCTATCAAGTTCAACGACACCATTACCTAAGCCTATTTCCTTCCTGAAAATTAACAGTCCGTGAAAGAGACGCTGAAAAGCTGAAGGCATCGCGTGGGCGGGAGTATACATCCTCCAGCACGTTCCTCCTCGTGTGATATTTTGTCGCTGATTTACGGATGGGATCCAGATTAAAATCTGGGCTCGTAAAATTGTCCGTCAGACATGTTGGGGATGATAAATTTAGATTTCCGATGACATTGTGTCGCGGGTGATTTATAGAGCGAGTCGTAAAAATTTCAACTGCCCTGACTGCCGTCTAACCGAAAAACAATATGCGACTTTGTTGGTGTAGGATTATAGACCGGGAGATATTAGACTGAAGTTCGACGACGTCTTACTCGTTTATGCCTCTGAGAGTACTGAAAGGTAACCGAGAGACAAGTACAATAAACTAAATTTAAAAGTTGGGCTGCGGGACACCTTCGTGAAAATTCAATTTTCCTTTTCAAAAAAATAATGTGTACAGCGACGTATTTCTCACTTATGCCATGTTCGTAAGTTGAAGAGAAGTATCGATTTTATCACGAAATTTTTTTGGCATAAGTGTCGCAAGAGACCTAAATATGGAAAACTTTGTAAGAAAATGTGGAAAAACATCTTTATTTGTCTACCAATTTCTCATTAATGCCAATTAGAAATATGACATTATTATATTCGAAAAGCTCATAAAAAACATTGGCATAAGTCCTACTAAGGACTAAAGAAAATAGGGCTTTGGAAAAGCTGCGGAAAATTTTTCGTTTTGGTCAACGTTTTTCTCGTGAATAAATTAAAGCTTATTGCAAAGAAAAAAATGAAAGTATTCATTTTTTTTAAAGGGCATAAGTCCCTGGTGAGGACTATATGCTAAAAATTTTTTGAAAAGTTGTAGGAAAATTCATGAAAATTTTTACGTCTTTCTCGCTTATGCCATTTTGCATGCACGTAGGAAACTACATTATAAAGTCATATAAATGTAGGCATAAGTCCACATTGGATTTTCATGTTGTAAATTAATTTGAATTTTAATACGAGTCAGGTCGACAAAGTAGAAAAATAATAGAAAATTGCCACAATTTTCTCGTTTATGCCGTTTCGTACACGAGTAGAAAATATTACTAAAAGCCATTTTCAAGAGTGGCATGAATGCCACAAGGTACCGTCGTATGTAAAAATTTTTAAAAAGTTTATTTCATCGCCTACGCAATTTTCGAAATACTTATACTTACTTGCATTTAGCGTATTTTTAATTTTTATAAATATAAGTAATTCATGTATTTAATGAAAGTTAATAATAAACTATTTCGGCTTAAGTCCCCACATATTAGAAATGATTTTTAATTATTCTTTGAGTCATGATCAGAAAAAGAAAAATTATATAATATTGCCACAAATTTCTCGTTTGTTCGTAAATGAGTAGAGTATTTTATCACAATAGACCATACGTATTTATGAACAATATATTTAAATTTTAAAAATTAAAAATATTATATAATTTGAATTAACCGCTTCAGTGCAAGGATGATCTACTTGAATTGAGCCGACTAAGGTAGAAGAAGAAGAAGAAGAAGAAGAAATAATTAAGCTAGAATACATAGGGAAGAAACTGATTTATAACTGATTTAATATCATGTATATTGAATTTTGTTTTTTGTTTCTGGTACTTTGTACCTTAATTACTTAATTTGTACTTTTATACATTTTATTTTTATATTAAAAGATTTATTTAAGTAATAGTAATTGAATTGAAAAACCGCTGCCAACTCAATTGTCAGAATGCTTCCTCAAAGACTTTGAATTACTAATTTTTAATTATAACTAACACAAACAATAACACTTAAAATAATACAAATTTTTATTAACTTAAAATTAAAGCATATCAAAAATAAAAAGTTTTTTCGGTTTTATGATTTTTTACATTTTCAAATTTCAAACAGTTTTATCTGCAGCTCTTGATGAAAACGGATCAAAATAAAGGCCTTACTACCAGCTTTATTATAAGTTATTAAGAATTATCGTAATAAAAAATAACATGTCGAAAAATCAAACTAAACCCAATATAAAGCTTTCTCTTTTTCATGAAATTTTTTTTATTTTAAATTTTTTATTCCCTTTTATAGTTAGAAATATTCATTTTTTATATAGATATCTTCTCCGACACTTGCATTATTTATCATACATTTTTTAAATTAATTTAAGTATATCGAAAATTGCGCAGGCGAGGAAATAACCGCAATTTGTAATTTTTGACAACTTTTTAAAAAATTTTACATACGACGGTACCTTGTGGCATTCATGCCACTCTTGAAAGTGGCTTTTAATAATATTTTCTACTCGTGTACAAAACGGCATAAACGAGAAAATTGTGGCAATTTTCTATAATTTTTCTACTTTGTCGACCTGACTCATATTAAAATTCAAATTAATTTACAACATGAAAATCCAATGTGGACTTATGCCTACATTTATATGACTTTATAATGTAGTTTCCTACGTGCATGCAAAATGGCATAAGCGAGAAAGACGTAAAAATTTTCATGAATTTTCCTACAACTTTGAGACTTATGCCTTCATATTGAACCCATAGAGGAGTGATGCCTACTTGACACAGTACATTATTTATAGTAAGTATCATAAATTTTCAACGGCATAAATGAGAAAGTTATAGAATGAAAATAAAAATTTTCCGCAGCTTTTCCAAAGCTCTATTTTCTTTAGTCCTTAGTAGGACTTATGCCAATGTTTTTTATGAGCTTTTCGAATATAATAATGTCATATTTCTAATTGGCATTAATGAGAAATTGGTTGACAAGTAAAGATGTTTTTCCACATTTTCTTATAAAGTTTTCCATATTTAGGTCTCTTGCGTCACTTATGCCAAAAAAATTTCGTGATAAAATCGATACTTCTCTTCAACTTACGAACATGACATAAGTGAGAAATACGTCGCTGTACACATTATTTTTTTGAAAAGGAAAATTGAATCTTCACGAAGGTGTCCCGCAGCCCATCTTTTAAATTTAGTTTATTGTACTTGTCTCTCGGTTACCTTTCAGTACTCTCAGAGGCATAAACGAGAAAGACGTCGTCGAACTTCAGTCTAATATCTCCCGGTCTATTACATCCATACGGAGAACGTTGAAAGTCGTATCGAACGTCCAGAGGATGTTAAAATGCCTGCGGTTCTTATCTCTGTTTTTCTCCCTTTGTCCCTTTTTTAATTGTTTGGTTAGCGGAAAATAAATAAATAATGCAGGGTGGCCATTAAAATCCATAACATCCTTTTTGTCTCCTTTGAATTTTGGTTGTGGATGTTCCGTACAAAGCTCATTATAAATGCAAAAGAAATGTATTTTTAATGAGGAGGAGGAGCATATTTAGGGGTGTTTTGTAGTTCTCATCTTTGGCATTGCTTAGAAAATCTTTTTACCACAACAGTTATACAGGGTGTAAGAAGTTCGACTGCCATTACTTCAGCATGAGATGAGTAACCATAAATGAAGAAAAAAGTTGTATATTACAGGGGCGTAAGATTAACAGGTTTCAAAATACAGCGGGTATTAATATTGGGGTGTTTCACCATAACGTGACAACATCGCTTAACCTGCTGATGCACACCACGTGTGGACGCGGCAAACTTGTCCTATGGAAAAAATGTAAACAACTGTTATTGTGAAACATTTAGTAACTTTCAAGACAATTGTTTTCCAGTTTTTAAATAAATAAAATAAAATGTATCGATTTTGTAGTATGAAAATAGTGTGTACATGCACTTATTTCCAGTGTTGCCTTCATGTTTTTTAGTGCCCACGTTATTAACTGATATAAATATACAAGCTCATATTATCAACCCCCTATTTACATTTAGTTTTTTGTCACAATTGGTGTTTATTTTCGTGATGGCTATTAAAAATAATTGTAAATATTGAACCCTCAACCTATAATTTCAATAATAAACATACGTTAATGTTAAATTACAGGTTATTATTACTGAATAAAATTGTATTATTTACCCATTTTCTTGTGTTAAAATGTTGTGTTTCATGTGTTAGAACTTATTAGAGCTATTTGCGAAAAATATGTAGATATAAGAATAAATCACGAAACAAAAATATTTAACTCTCTAAAAGTTACAAAACGACATGTACTAAATAAAGTTACAATATTTAAAGGCCAATAAAGATTTTAAAGTAATGTTAGAATTTTATTTTTTATCCAAATTTTAAAAATCTTAATAATAGCTTTAGCAATTTTAATGTTTATATTCGTATATTAAAAATATATGCCGTTACATTTTGCATTAGTTAAACTAATTTTATCATTATGTTTCAGAAAAATGACAATTTAAGAAATAGAAAAAATAATAATATATTTTTTTAATAACTCCTATAAAAACGGTACACTCAAGCTACAGAAAAATAAAAGTGTGTATCATGTATTAAAAAACTTTTTGAATGTGAACTTATTTAAAAAATATGAATAAGAACTTGTGAAGACTGTATGTGAAAAGTATATCGATGTGATAATAAATCATGAAGTTAAAATATTTAATTCAGTGAAATCTACTAAAAGACAAATATTAAATAAATTAGTATTACTTAATGGACAATAAATATATTTAAATTATTTTGTAGGTTTATTTAATATAAGCAAGACAAATTATATTATTTTCTGAATTACAAACTTGAAAAATAACTATTTGTCATAAGTATAAAAATATTGCCTTAATCCGAACCTGCTCAAAGTATGCGCGCTCAGATTACTTCACACACTCCACTTCCCCGCAATTTGGCTTCATCGGTTCCCGTGCTTTGGGGTAGGAAACGTACACTCTAGGTCAAGGGTCGGCAACTGGCGGACCGCGGTCCAGATCCGGACCGCGGAAGGTAAAATAATGGACTCCCAAAAATTCTTTTAAAGTATAAATTATTCAATTAAATTATTTAAAAAACAGTTTTCTATTGATAATAATACGTTAGAGTGCCACCCTTATCATTTCTACTACAATTGCGTGATTGATTTGAGTTCTTAATGGTTGGTTAGTAGGTAGCTTAAATTTGTGAATGCAAATTAAAATAAAAAATTAGTAAGGAATGTGAGTTTTTTGTGGACTTCGTTAAAAATTTTTAAAGGTATCCGGACCCCACCTAAAATTACTTGCCGACCCCTGCTCTAGGTGCTCTGTGGTGGTGACCTATTCCCTTCCAGGTTCACCAAAAAAATTGCTGAATGTTCTTAAGTCTGCAGTGACTACCAAAACTTTAGTTACTTAATCTTCACTACATGATCGTAATTTCGATCTAATAAACTAGTTACGACGAATCTTACTACATTCGCCTAACTTTAAATACAATTAATTATTTGAGACTTTCTCAAATACCAAAAACTTTATGTCTTTAAAACTTAAATAAGAACAACGGCTCTTAACTTTTAAGCAGAATCCTCAAAACTCTTGAAAACTAACTCTTTCTACTTTTCTAATACTTTTGAAAACTTTTTCAAATTTTCTAATACCTTTTAAAACTTTTTAAACTTTAGCTCTTAAAACTTTTTCTGGTAAGCTCTGGTGAGAGAAAATGGAAGAAACAAAATTCAATTAGCACATGGTTGCACAGCATTGAAGGTTTTACAAAAAAACACACAAGCAAAATTCTAATGGTTAACTAGGCTGGAATTAATTAATTACCTATTGCTGTAGATTTTCGTTTCACTTGGTGATTAAATTTAATTAAAATACTCGATTTTATTGTAATCACTCGCGAGCTATATGTTTGTACCAGTACAGAATGAAAGGGGCTTTAATTCGCTCCAGCAGTCGTTTTATTGACTCAATTCTAAAAAAAAACTACTCAATCAATGTGATTGGCCGGTTGAACACAATACATTTCAGACTGGCAACTGCTATTTAATCACCTCGAACGTATTCTACCACTTGCTATGTTCTATGATCAACCACAAATTCCCCGGGGCACCCTCCCCGATGACATAAAAAACTTAATACGTGACAGACGACGTGCGAAACGGCTTGCCACCCGCACCCGCCTCCCCCGACACAGACATGACTTAAACGTACTTAACAGACGGGTGAAGGCGGCTCTGGATGAACTGGCCCAGGATAACTGGGCTAGGCACCTGGAGTCGCTGGATCCACAAGACAACAGCCTCTGGAAAACGCAGAGGGCCCTGCGACAGACCGCTCGCCGTAAAATTCCTCCAATCCACGGTAGTGTGGGGGTGGTTTACACGAACCAGGAAAAGGCCGAGGCTTTCGCCGATAGCCTGGAACTGCAGTGTAGACTGCCTCAGCTGCCCGACGAAGACGAGGAATTCGAGATAGTGGCTGAGCGCGCGGCCCGACGCGTCGACAGAGAGCCAGACAATGACATAATCCCCCCCGCAACACCTGACGAACTAAGACTGACAATACGCAGACTTAAAAACAGAAAAGCCCCCGGACCCGACAATATACATAACACGACACTTAAACGACTACCACACAAGGGCCTCATGGCCCTACTAAACATAACAAACGCGACACTCAGACTAAGACACTTCCCTACCCGCTGGAAAACAGCAAACATAATCCTTATCCCAAAACCCAACAAAGATCACACCATCCCATCCAACTACCGGCCCATTAGCCTGCTCCCGGCTATGAGCAAAGTGGTAGAAAAAATTATCCTAACCCGTCTAAGAACCCACTCCCAAGAACTGCAAGTCATTCCAGACGAGCAGTTCGCCTTCCGACCCAATCACTCCACTGAACTCCAAATCCTTCGCCTTACCGAGCACATCACGGCGGCCTTCAACAGGGGACAGTACACTGGTGCTGTCTTCCTGGACGTCGCAAAGGCCTTCGATACGGTTTGGCATGAAGGCCTACTGATGAAAATGCTCACCAACCAATATCCCATATCCTTTACCAAACTCATAAAATCCTACCTACACCACCGAAAATTCCGCATCCAAATCCAAGATTCCCTTTCCACCACCCGTCCCATGGAGGCCGGTGTCCCCCAGGGCACCGTCCTGTCCCCACACCTATACACCATTTACAACTCCGACATCCCACATCCCCCCAACACCAACATATACTTATACGCCGACGACCTGACAATCACATCCCAATCCGTAGATCCTAGATATTCCGTCTCCCTCCTCCAAAACTCCTTAGACCAACTTGAAACCTGGTGCAACAGGTGGAAAGTCAAAATTAATCCCAACAAAAGTTCGGCTATCCTTTTTACCAAACGAAAAATCCCACAAAACCTCGACAGACTGACACTATCCCAGGAACCCATCTCCTGGAATCGACAAACACGATACCTGGGCGTGACGATGGACCAGCGTCTCACGTGGAAACCGCACATCGTGGAGACGGTGGCGCGAGCGAAGACCACCAGGGCTAGGCTCTATCCCTTACTCAAAGGTGGAAACACCCTCAGTTTAAGGAATAAGCGAACGCTTATCAAGGTGGTACTTCAACCGCAGCTAACCTACGCCTCCACGGCGTGGGGTCACGCGGCAAAAAGCCACTTAAAGTCATTACAGGCTGTGGAAAACATAGCCCTCCGCACGGCCACCGACGCGCCCTGGTACGTAAGAAACACTGACATATTACGAGACTTACAATACACAAACGCTACACAGACAATAAGACAAAACGCGGAGAAACGATTTGACGTAGCCGCTAGACATGACAATCCCCTCCTCAGGCAAGCCGTTGACTACGTACCCGACGTGACCGACAAACACAAAAGACCTAGACACCAACTTTTTGACCCTGGGTGACCACCCCAATGACCCCCCCCCTGCCCGCTAACCTTTTCTGTTTCAGAGACAGCCAGGATCAAGAAACGAAGACAACGACACACACACACACACATACACACCCCCCATACCCTCCTTAACCCTCCCCTCCCGCGCTAGCCTAAGGGCCACCTTAGCAAAGCGCATCCCAGGCTGCATAGCCGCACTACCCTACCCAACCATACCACACATAAACATGACACTACCCCCGGGGTTTACACAGACGAGCCGGCGAAGCAAGAAGAGCGCCAGAAGAAAGGGCCCTAGCCGGCGGGGCCCAGCCAGGACAAAAGGAGGTCCCACAAAGCGCCTACACCGGCCGCATTTGCGGTCGGGGTAGACGACGGATGGGGCCCACCTACGAAGGCTGTCCAGGCCTACACGAGATGAGGCAGGATAAAGAGGGATAATCCCCCTCGATCCCAAATCATTGAGGCCAATTTCTAGCCATAGAATAATGGCGCGAACCACAAATTATCCACTCCACTCTGTGGACTGTGTCTTAGGTCAATGGTAACACAAATACAATAACCTTCAATGTATGACAACCAAGTAACCTAATTGTTGTGGCTCCAGTTTCGATTTACAAATAACGATATTAAAAGAAAATAATACAAAATAAATGGTAGTACAGTTAAAATTACATAATAACAGAACTATTACAAATCATACAACAGAGTTTCTCCATGTTTATACAGGTAGATAGTAAACAATTATCGCATACAGTTTAATACATTGGAGTTTTATAACTAATTGCAGGGTATGACAAAGATTTAAAAGATGTAACAACAATATAGCAGTATATAGGTGGAAACAAAACTAACTAATAGTAATAACAAAGTTGAATTCGATGCTAAGGTCTAAAGAAGTTGTTTAATTGTTGACTTGTAGTTAAAATAAATTGTGATATCCACTCTAAACTGATAGTGAATGTTACAACAGGAACTTAACTTTTTATCAAATTACGTATTTGAAAAATATGTAATTAAAGTTTCCCAAAGATTCACGTCGTCCAAATAATCATACGTATTAAAAATAATTAAGGTACTTACCGAAAAGCAAAATTCAGTAATTCTTAAACGCACAAGTACAAAACAAACTACAACATAATATGCTCAAAATGTCTACAACCATTTTCGATGCACGCACGACACCTTCGAATCTAATTTTCGCGCACTCGCTGGAAAACGCCTCAAGAAAATGAAATGGTGGTACGCAAAAAAACACTCCGACACGGTCGAATCCAGATACCAACTGAATTGCGTATTGGTGGTTGTTGGACACCTTAGTACCTCGTGTTAATAAACCGCCGCGCCGTTGTCACATTGCTCGGTATGAATTTTATCGAATTTTAAATTTATTACAATTATTTTTTAGAATTATTTTTTAAAGAAGTTCAAAAAAGTGATAAACATTGTATTTTATGGTGCTCTATGTACGCACTTATGTCAATATTCCTTAATTAATCGAATTTTTGTACGTCAAGTTGGAGATTTTGATAATTTTTTTTCTCTGAAATGGTTCAGGACCCATATCATATAAGGTTTTTTTTTTATTTTAATGTATTTTATTGTCTGTTAAAATTAAGGCAGCCAAACTTCTAACATCCTGTATACCTAGATATTTTGTATCGGAGAGTAATGATTATAAATGAACTTTACTTTAGAAGAATTTAGGAAAATATTTGGAACTAATTTAAATTTTCTTAGTAAAGCGCTACCTTTAACGTAAAGTAAAAATAATTCTGGTAGTTCTAGCCAAAGTTTAAAATATGTACATATTCTAGTTTCTATCTTAGTATTCTCGTATTTTAATTGTGTTTCACCTCGTCCTCTGTTCATTCTTCGTCAGTATTTTAAGAGCGGCTAATCCAAAGAATAAATGTTTACTAAGAAAATATCGCCAAGGGAAGGCAAGTGGCTGCTTTTGATAAAACTTTTCCTTAAACGCTTTTAGCGATAAGGTCCCGCTTAAACGCTTGCCTTCAACTATCTATTTGCTCTGAATATCCTTTTAGTATAAAAAAATTGGAAGATGCGCTATCAGCAAGCCGATATTAAGGCGGGTTCTCCTAACGTATTATAGTCGTGAAATACGTATGCTCAACATTTCACAGAATGGGGTATTCGAAGGTTAGTAGTTAGTTTTATTTACATATACATACTTATACCAGAAAAAAATCTTAATAACAAAAGTGCATCTAGAAATTTTTTTGTCATATTTTCTGCAAAATTATTGGCTTTCATAACACAAAGCTTTACTTGTGAATGCTTTTTACAAAAAAAAATACAACTTCTACTCAAATCAACCGCCTCAATTGTCTCATATCATCTCTAAACTTTTTACCCTTCAAATGTCCTTTGAAATTATTTACAGTTAGCGCAAAAACAATATTTTCAAATATCTCAAAAATGACGGAAAAATCCATTTGAAAGAGTAAAAATACATCCTTCAATTCTTAAGTCGGTTCTAGTTGCTAAGTATTCGTCAAGATGTACAAGTGTGAAATATGAGCACAAGGCACATATTTATGCAATTGTAGAAGGGCTTTAGTCAGCAGAGTAGTCGTTTCCCAAAATACCATAAATTGAAAACGATGTGTATACATATTTATAGTCTTTCCTATCTCAATTGAAGACCAAAGAGCTTGTTCCCATAGACCGGCAATAAATTTCAGTCGTTGACAAATTGCCTATCAGTGCAGTGCAGCAACCGCACCTTCTATTAATAATTCATATTACAATTGCAAACGGGTAGAAATAAGAGGATATTTTGCTTACTAATATTATTACAACATGGCATTTTGTAGACCTTTTTAAACGGAAAAAAACGAAATACCGCCAGACAATATTGAATTAGTAGAACCGGTTGTTGATGAAACAGATTTAGAATTTAAAAATAAAGATTTACAATGTTCAATGTCGGCGTTTCATTTTAAATATTTACGATTGTTTAAAAAAGGAAGAAAATGAAAAATCAGATAACGAAATTATAAATAGAATTCACACATTAACTACAGTTTCAGTCTCTACAAACAAGGTTTTATAGATTGCGTAAAGAGAAAGCGAAAACAAAAAATTTTAAATATCGATGACATGACGAGAGACGTAATTCGGTTGACAGTTTATAATTTATATGAAGAAAATTGAGGACATAAATAATTAAAATATGTTGTTGGCGAAATAAACATATAGAAATTTTCTATACATTATATACAAATTATTATTATTTTTTACCTTTAGCAGAAAACTTTTTTAGGGACGCCTATGAAACTTATTAAATTTTATTGCTAGGCGTTTTTATACATCTTCAACTGACCGGAAAGACTATACCAATTGTTCGCATGTCAACCGCACGTGTACACTTGCCATTTTTTTAACATAAGTAGAGAAATCACCAAATCCGGTCTGTGGAATTGAACCCTACTGATGTGGTCGTTGTAGCAAGTGTCGTGTATATTTTGTTGGTGTCTCGTTGTATAACTTTAGCAAATATTTGAGGATTAAAGGTGTTTTTGAATGTATCGATATGCACCACCCACACGATACGGCATTTGTTTACGTGTGACAATTGCGTGTACTCTGGTAAATCTACACACGTGTTCGTACTCTCGATTAGCAGTCGTGCACATTAAATGCATTTTCCTTTTTTCTTAGGTAACTCACGCAAAAGTGGCGTTGATTAAAATTCTTAAGAAATACTTTTCATAATTTCAGCTTAAATATACTAGAAGAGGAAACAGAACACAAATGTATTCTAATCGTAAACATGAAAGTAAAATAGGGATTGCTTACATTTTTTGTCACTTAAGGACGAGCCAATTTACTTCGCCGTACCTCGTAGGAGTTATTTATACAAAAGTGTTACATTACATATAGAATTTGCCACACGTGCCACCTCATTAACACGGTTACAGCGACTTTGAAGTCTCGCGTTGAGAGATTACTCAATGTCGGGCCTTGTATACAGCTAAGTCCTTTTGCGATGTGGGGGTGTTCTAATACCTTGCGGATTAAACGCGTCCCATTATCACAAGATCGCACCTGTTTGCGAGATTTTTAAAAGCCATAAAGGTCGTTCACGAAAAATACAGATAAGATTGCCCAACACTACGCATTATGCTCACATCAAACGCAGTAAAGACCAGCATTATTCACTTATCCTTGGCACTTTTTGATCTTTTTTCAGACGCTTTCGGTGTCCTAACATAAAGAAGCGGTGATAAGGACCGTAACAAAAATTTAGTAATAAATAATAAATAAATAATGATCGTCACATATAACGAGCGTTCAAATAAAAACGTGGTCGAAGTTGGCTCTGACACATTGGACGTAGGGAGTAGCTTATAGCGACCAACTTAACCTCATTTCTCAACGAGCTGTATAGCAGCTGTCAGTTTCAATAACGTTAATGACTATATAACTTTATTTCAAAGAATAATCGTGATAACAATAACAAACAATTAAAGGAGCTGCGGAAAGTGTCCCCCTCCTTGTTATAACAATAAATTAAAGCAGCTGCTTGTTCCAAGCACTTTTCACACCTGTTCCTCAAAGAATTAAAGACATTTTCTAAGATGCTCGGGGTATTGTTAATTTCACGAATCTTGTCTATAAGTCGAGCCTGCAGATGGTTTAAATCAGGAATAGGCAGTTGAAAAATAGTGTTTTTAAGGTAAGGCCACAAAAAGAAATCACACGCCGTAATATCACATGACCTCGGTGGAAATTTATGTTCAGCATTGAGACTTATTAGTCGATTTTGGAAAACTTCCCTCAACATATTCATCGTTTCGCCTGTCGTATGTGCCCTTGCGCCATCTTGTTGAAAGTAAAAGTTTGTAATTTCGTTTTCTTCCAGCTGATTAACAAAAGGAACGATAATTTCTTCTCTATACCTTTGCGCAGTAAGAGTACCATTAAAAAAAATAGGTCCATAAATCCTCCTTCGATTGAGAGCACACCAAACTCCAATTTTTTGAGCGTGTAGAGGGCCCTCGACAAAAAAGTTATCTGGTTTTTCAGAAGACCACATGCTCATATTCTGTGAGTTTACGTAACCATTTAAATGAAACCAGGCTTCATCAGAAAAAATGGTGATATTATGAAGTTCACCGTAGTTGTTTAAAAACCATTCACAAAATACAGCCCGTCGCGGAAAATCAACTTCATGAAGTTCTTGCTGACAAGTTAAACGATAGGAGAACAAACGCAAATCTTTTTTTAACACTGTGTGGCAGGTACCGACTGATACTCCCACCATTTGTGATAAAACACGTACAGAAGTTCTTGGCGCATTTTCCATTATTTGTTGGACATTTTCTTTTAATTCTTCAGTTCGCTTTTTAGGTCGGCCGCTTCCTTCTTTTCTTGTTACACTGCCCATTTCACGAATAACATTAACACAACGCTGAACTGCACTTTGAAAAATTTTGTACTCAACAACGCCGGGAAATTGATTTTGAAATTCTATGAAACATTCCTCAATAGAATACTTCCATATTCCATCAATCTTGCGTCCATTTCTAAAGTAGGACTCTATGATAAACACTTTTTGTTCTTGAGAAAACACCATTTTAAACGCTTTTTAAAACGAAAATATTCAAATTGATAGCGGCGATATAGGGCTTTGACAGATGACATTTAAGTTCATTTGCTATACGCTACGCCCTACGTCCAAATTTTCAGAACCAACTTGACCACGTTTTTATTTGAACGCTCGTTATATTTATATTTATTTATAATAAATTTATGGAGACAAGTGTAGTTTTATTGCTAATACTTGGTGATTATTTTCTATAATCACTTTAGGTGTTTATTCAACCTTTGTTAAAATTAATATTATTTGTAAGAAGTGAAAAGTTCAGTACAAATGCTAGAAAGTTGGCTTAAAAGTTTGGTGTTGGTAAAACACAACTTGACGAAAACATAAAAACAAATCCAGCTTAAGAAAAGACTTTGACTAATGTTCGAATCCTTTAATAAAAGGAGAGCTTTGGAAGCAGCCGAAAATGTTAATATTGCAAGGTTTAAATAAAACCTTAAATGGATGGCTACACAAATTTTGTCGTCAATCACAACATGGGCGTAAAAGCAGTTTGTGGTGAATCAGCTTATGTTGACCTAGACGGTATTGAAGCCTGGAAGGCATAGGTAGAATTAACATTGAAGAACTGTTTACGAAGAAATGTGTACAGCGCTATCGAAAACTAGTTTTTTTACCCATGACTAACAACACGTTTACTCTACAAAGCGATAAAGAAAAAAAGCTTCAAAACAAAGATCAGAAATTTTATTGTTTACAGATATAGAAGTTTGTAAAGAAAAACCCGCTAATCATTGGAAATATTAAGTACGTTTGATGCTTTAAAAAAGGATCTCATAATAACATACTGCCTTCAGAATGAAAACAAATTAGAAAAATCATATGTACAGGGTTAGTCACTATAATCTGACAACTTATTGTGAGTTTATTAAGTATTGAAATTACAAATAAGTTTTTAATACAAAAGTTTTAGCTTTTTTATGAATTTTTGTAATACAGCATTAGAAAAAATAATTGAATAATGGAAATCACGAAAGTATAGAAAAAACATTTTTTCAAAAATGTATAATATGTTACTGTATGATCCAGGACTTTTCGACATATTTCAGTTTAAAACTATTTTTGAAAAAACGGGAGAAAAATTTATGTCTGACGGATCGCAGTGGCTATGGACGAGGCACGCGAAACAAACAAATGACTTTGACAGAAGTTTATTTATCATTATTAATTTATTTCCTATCCGCGATAATTTTTAAGATGCAAGCGCACCAAACGGCGAAAGCAGTAAGCTCCGAGACAAGGTAATTTTGACATTGCCGTTCGTGTTTACACATTCATTTGAACAACATTATTTGTCTTATTTGCCATTATTAGTAATTTTGTTATCAAACTGCGGTTATTTGACTTTTGTGTTATTTTATAGGTTTCAAATATTTCATAAATAAATTTTAAGGCAAGTATTTATGTCTACTTTATTTGTCTCTAGCATTACAATTTAATGTACATTTTATTAGGTTATAACTATGAACTTATCCGTTGTGGAATACATTTCCTATTTACATATATGCCAACGAAAACTCTCGTTGTATATCAGAAGGAGAGGCAGTTTTTAACGCTGATCATGTGGTACTATATGGGAAAATTGGGCAAAGTTAATTTAAATTTAGAAATT